>NW_028258325.1:16914696-17217727 GCF_053883595.1 Heterocephalus glaber | reverse complement strand
GACAACTTTTACAGTCTCCACAATTGGGTCAATTCCCCTAATTAATCCTTTCTCATATATCCATATCTATGTGTATACCTATATCTATACCCAACTGGTCCTTGCTTCTGGGGAATGCTGACTAAAACAAGCTACCCACATTGTCTAGCACCAGTTAGTTAATATGTTTATAAGGGTTAAAGATTACTAGAAACCACCTTTTCTTCTATAGTCAGCATTGATTTATTGAAAAAGTGCTTTATTGAGGAATCATAGAAAGATATATTCATACTGATAAACTGAATTAATTTTGCTCTGATGTTTCCTCAATTTCCCAAGTCTCTATATAATGACCTGTAACCTAACTTAGTATGGAAACGAACTGAAATTCTAATTTAGGAGAATATTTTGCAGCAAATACCTGGATGGGAACTAATCATAGCAGTCAATCTTCAGCAGTTGTAGGCTGCAAACTGATTAGATCAGATCCAAACAAGGCAAACACCAAAAGCTACAAACAATCAAGACGGTTCTATACCTCACTTCTGTTTTCTGCATTTAAATACAACCCATCTATGTTATAGAGAGAAGTTTTATGAACCTCTTCTCATTTTAAGACTGCTAAATTCACAAAACTTTTCTTTGCTTAAAAAATTGTCTTAAACCTAAATTTTTTTGAAAGTTTTTCTTTTTATAGTTCCTAAAATGTTTTTATCTGTCAATATTTGGATGTGACTCCAAACTTTGTCTTCAAATGAAGTTTTTTGAGTTGGGTTTCTTGTCATCTTTCTTACATAAGACATTCTTATGATAAAGCATCAATTGCATCCATTTCCATTTTAATTTCTTTAAAGTGGAGTAAAAATTTAAAATCATTGCAAACAATCTCAGCACAGAATCCTCCCAGCCTGTGACAACTTTTTCCCAAATCTTTTACTATTATTTTCCCCAGGTTTAATTTAATTCTATTTTATTCAATAACTCATCTTTACTGAGACTTGCTGTCATTATTTCATAATAAACAAAAACTCCCTTTCTCATGTATTCAGGATAATGTTTCTACAGATTAATTAGTTATATTTTTAAAACTCTCACAAGCAAACCTGGTACCGAATACTTTTAATTTTGTCAAGCACACTGTTTGAATAGAAGGGATCCATGTGCATGGATGTGTGCAGTTCTCAACAGTGGCTAAAATGACTTCCATTCCAGCAGAATGACAGATTAGATAATTCGGAACAATCTCCTGACTGAAACAGCTAAAGGTTGGGTAAAACATATATTCGCTCTTCTAAAAAAAGTGTTGCTGAGCTGGCACAAAAAGAAGTAATTCACAGAGGCCAAAGACAGAGTGAAAGCAGGGACATCAAAAGATAAGAGAACACCAAGTCCAGATTGCAAGAAGTTTCTGTTAAACTCAGGAGTATTCAAGCTTCTGTGTTGAGGCCATAAAGGGTGCAGGGCACTGCAGTTAAAACCTAGGATTTTTCCCAAAGTTGGAGTCTATAAGGACAAACTTTATAAGGCTTATCCCCAAAGGACTGCATACAAAAGGTAAAATTTTTTGAAAAGACCAAAGAAAATGTGTCCTAATAGCTTCTGTGATGAGAGAAGAAAGAGGGAAAATATCTCGTGGCAATTTGTTGCCATTATGCACCAGTATAGAGATTTACAACCCAAATTCATTCTTCCACTTTGATTTTTAGAAATCCTAGCATGAAACAAAGTGATCATGGGTTGATATGACTGCCAGTCAAATAGCACGAACAAACATAAACGTACTTTGGAGGAATGTGACAAAGTAGGCTTCACGACATTTCCACAGATTTCTCTCTCGCATAAAGGTCAATGTTGATCCCTTAAGGGCTCAGGGATCTTTCAGATCATCTGTCTCAATAAGTTATCTCCACAATTGCCACCAAAGGGAAGAGAAAGTTAGAGGTTTATAAAAGCAGCAGAAATGATGTGTGAAATTCTCTCTGCCCTTGTTGGTAACTTTGGCAATGGCATCATTGCTTTCTTCCACGCCCACACAGCACACACACAGTTCCAACCTCAAATCCTATCTAGCCAGTGCCCTGATCTAGAGTCTGGGAATTCTGAGTGGTATATGCAGTGATCTCTTCAGACATAGCTTCTCTTATTCCTGGGACCTATGTTCTTACTATGTAACCAAGAGTGAGAAAATTTTTTAAAAAATTATTACCATTCTGGAGAAAAAACAATGGAAGGCACATAGTATGATATTTGCTGAAATCCAGAAAGCCAACATTGTGTATGCTTTTTATTCAAAGATTTTCCTTGATTAAGCCTTGATTCTCGTTTTTGGAAGAATCTTGTCCATTGGTGTCCTGATCCCTGGAGCCACTCTCTGAAGAGTTACTCCTGTTCAATTATTAGCTTTGTCTGCCTTGGAAGTGGGCTTTGGGAATCAGCCATTCATGTGGTCTTCACAGCTTTCATAACATACTTTGCTTATGAAAATTTAGAATCAAGTTATTGTTTTAAACCTTAAAAGTCATACGCTTTCTAAATGTACAGGTTTATAGTTTCTTTGTCAATAAAACTTTACAAATAACTGAAGAAGCTTCTGCTTTATTTGCCTCCAATCAAGTAACATGTCCCATTAATGATATCAGAAGTACTCTTAGAGATAGTGTTTTCAATATATTATTTATTTCTTATTTCCCTACACAGTCCTTTCTTATTCCCTCAATTTAATGACAGCTACTTTGAGGATATCTGAAAAAATGAGTGGGGTGGTCATACTTTTAATGTAATTTTATCCTAGGTCATTTTATGTATTGATAGCTTTTGCTACTTGCTACATTTTTTGGTTGTCCCAACTCTACAAGTTTATAGATTTCTAGCATCTCTATATTCTCTTTTATTGTACTTGCAAAGTAGTCCTATTTTTCCTGACTAAATCACATTTTTATAACTTTGTCTTGGCTTCTCCAGAAAGCAAATTTCAACTTGGAGTGTAATGTACAGAATGTTATTAAGGGATGGCTTTGGGATTAGAACAAAGGGACTGAATGGGAAAGGCAAGTAGCAGGACTGAACAGAGGGGAAATTGAGATGTAAAGCAAACCCATGAAAGCCTCAGCTCTTCTCACAGAGAACCGTGGAACTGAAATCACCCAAGAGAGTTGTCGATTACTGGGCCAAAACAGCTGAGTTCTTATCTACTTGCTTTGATCAGTCAGCGGCTATGAGCCACCCTAGGAAGGGGAAGCATGTGGGCAAGCTGGTTGGCTGACTGTAGTCAAGGAATTCACTGAGGAGGCTGCTGTCTAAAGCAATGGTGGAAAACCTATGATCCGTGTGCTGCAGCAGATTGTTTTATCCTTGAAAGCTCTAAAAGGTTTGACATCACTGTTCTAAAGGACCTATAGCAATACAGTAACAGAGAAACAAGCTCATCTATGAAGGGAGATCGAGGCAGAAGAATTTCACTCTCGCAGTCTGCCCCATGTGCCTCTCAACCACATTTCTTAGCATGTGTTTGGGGAGCAACATCGCCAAGATCTCTCTTCCTCTGGAAAACATAAAAGAGGAAGGTTAGTGAAACAAAAGCTATCCCCTTCTGCTGCAGATGGTCTCAAAGGTATAGAGTGAAATGAGACAAGAAGATAATATTTAGCCAAACAAGCATATCACAGAATACATTACATATACACACACACTCATAGATCAGAACTCAGAATAATACAGCAATTTCTATGTATGCATATAAAATCATAAAGGAAACTTACAGGGTGATTTAGAGACAATTTAGGGTGGTGATCCCCTGGGGAGAATGCAAGGGCAAGGAGGGAGAGGGAGAAGGATGGAATGAAGGAGAGGAACATTTTGAAAGCAGGACAGTGGATACCCAGGTATTTAATTATTATCTTTTAAAGGAATAAAAAATGCTTTAAATACTGTTTTGTGTATATATAAGATATATGAAATACATCAAAAATCAACATTCAGAGAAACTGATTTTTAAAAATAAAGCCTACTATCTTTAAAAGGCTGTAAGTGTTAGTATGAGTTATCAGCACATATATTTTAAGGAAGGAATGGAGAGTGTCAATGAATGCAGTAAATCAGTCAGTCCAGGAAAACATTAATGCAGCCATTTGATTAAGTAATGATCAGTTAAAAGTGGCTCAAGTCTGGGAATCTGCAACTATTTGAATGGACTCTCCCTGGGGAGGAAGAGAAAGGAGACCTGGTAGCCTGGGAGAATGGAGTGCTCCTCATTCGACTTTTTGGAAACTGTTCTGGATTTTGTCTGAGTCTATCTGGCTGTGATGTCTCCATTGTTAAGCAATGGGCATGCAAACTGCATTAACACTCATGTGCATAATGAATTTCATTCTTTATGAGCTGTGTCCCTTCCTATACATCATTTTTTCTTCTACGAAAAGCACAGCAACAGGTAACTGTTTAACAAAAATGATGATAGTTAATAAAGCTTGTATTTCTTCTAACGTTGCTTGAATAGTGTCTGCTCAGCTCCCTGAAGAAACTAGGATAAAATAATGGTATATATTTTAATAAAATATGCAAGCGATTTAAGCATTAAAACTGCCATTATCAGTAGTCCCATTATCAGTAAAGAAGTTGTATACCTAATTCTTTATACATTATGTGGAAAAATTAAAGCATTATGTCTAATACAATGTCAAAGACAATGTTAATGCAAAAATTGACTACAGGAAAGTACAAAAGCAAAAGAATGGGATTCTAAAAGAGCAGATTAGAAAGATGGTAGTGAGAAAGTATCTTTGACTTCTAGACCTAGTACACAGAGCTTTCTACTGTAGAGCTCTGAAAATGTTCCTTCATAGAAGCTCTCCCCATAGTCACTGTATTTTATAAACTATATGTAAGATGGCTACTTGCCAAGGTACAATACTGACATTAGGTTGGTGACAAATCAACAAGCAAGAAATGCTCCAGAATATCCTCACCCAAGCTCTCATAATTGGCTGCACACTATGCTTTGTCAGAAAGAAATACAAGAACTGAATGATCAGAGTTCCTGTCTAGCTCTGTGAGTGAAAGGAAGAGATTCCATATTGGCACAGTGTGTTCCTGACTCCAGTTCTTTGCCTCATAGGGGTTGTTACTGAAATTGTAGTTGAACAATGACTATGTGATAAGTCGCACCAAAGTGCTCTTGGAATACCAAGAAGCAAATAACAGGCAAGATGAATCTTGATGGAAGGACGGGGCACTTCTGCATGGGGAAATTTTCAGCTAGTATATAGAGATGAATGAAGAGAAAGATTGTGTTTCCCATCCAAAGTGTAACACGTGAATAAGGGATATATAAGGTGAGAGGTTCAGAACACCTGGGATGAGGTTGGAGGTGAACCTGGGAGGTCTACTGGGCCATATTATGAAAGATATGTATTCCAAACTCAAGTGTTTGCACTTTCTTCTACAAAGACACAGAGCCTTCAGAGGGTTTTCTGCAGGGGAAATATTGGATATAGTTTGTTTCTAGAAGGAGAAAGCTCCATCAGTATCATGGAGCAGGGACTGGCAAAGGAATATTATGGCCCTGTGTTTGTGGCCACACCAAGGTGCAGAATACACTGTCACTGCTCTCCAGGTTCCTATAGTCTGGGAGAGAGTCACCTAAAATCAGGGCACAGAAAATTGCTATACAAATCTGTTAAGTGTTGGTAGAGAGATAAGCACAGTGGGCCCTTAGAAGTACAGATGAGGATCACCTACCTCACCATGGAGAAGTCAGAAAGTCCCGAGGATGATGTGTCGACTGAACCACACCTTGGAACCTGGCCAATGCAGGTGCATCCACTGGACTTTATTTATTGCTTAGGCCACACAATGGTATTAAAGGGTCACAATGGATTTGTGCCCAACTGTGTGTGCCTGTGTGTGTGTGTATGTGTGTGTGTGTGTTTGGAATATGGCAGAGTATAAATTAAAAAGTAATTAAATAAATCGATAAAGTCATAAGAACACTATCCTGTTAAGCACAAGGAGTGTTTAATTGATTACTCACGCACAGAGTGCTTATCAAGGGCTAGGCAGAAAAGAAGCTTCAGAGAGTTATCTGAAGCACAATGGGATTGGCCTCAGAATGGGTTCAACTTCTCTAAGCCCCTTTGAGTGCAGAGGTTCCATTTCTCACATCTTCCAGCCCTCGGTTTATAAGCTAATGGATGAAGGAGGGTTTTCAAGTCAGAAAACATATAAGGCTAAACCAAGGCTTATTTTTTTTTAAAAAAGTAGGACAAATGGTTAGGTACAAACTGAATGAGTTCTGAGAAATGAGGGGTAAACGATTCCAGGCAGAGGAAACAGGCTGAACCAAGGGTATAGAAATAAGCAACAGCCTGGTTTTTCTTTCCTTTTTCTTTTTTCCTTCCATCTCTCCCTCCTGGTTTCTTTCCCTTCTTCATCTTTTTTTTCTTACATCTGGTGTTTATTGAACATTTTTAAAAATCCAAAATGTTCTTTTTTCAATGGGAAGTGCTTGCAAATCAGTGAGCAAATACCAAAAGGAGAATTCTTTTTCTCCCCCTAAACCTAATTCCAACTTCAAGAAACAGGAATAGGGCTTTCATCAATGAATGTATCCCAAAAGAGGAAATGCCCAAACTAAATGCCTGGAAGTCATTCCAGGCAGAAAAATGTACAGTGTACCCTAGTCTTAGGACCGGTCTGACATACAAACAACTTGGATTACTACCGGAATTTTAGTTTTAACTTTTGACCAAAGTCTTGAGTTACAACCTGAATGCCAGCCACTTGTGCTTCCAGATGGTCTCAGATATGTATTTACCCCTTAAAGAGTTCTGGAAGGAACATCACAGCATCCTTTCCTGTGTGGCGTTAATTGTGAAATCCTGGGCCAATGTCTAAGGACACTGAGATCTGCCTGTACACAGGAGAGAGACTTTGAAGGCTGTGTAAAGAAGCTTGAGCCTTTAATTGACCAACTTGAGCTACAACCAGCCCTCTTGGATGAACTGAGTTCATAAGTCAAGTGCCCACTGTAGTTCAGGCCAAAGCAAAGAACAGTGTAAGATATGTTCAAGGAACTCCAAGGATTTGTCTTCAGCGGAAGCTGGTTGGAATGTGTTGGAGAGGGATGAGGAGTAGGAACAGAGCTGCAGTGGGATGATGACTCCCCAGACAGGGGCCTGACTTAGCTCATGGAGGGAATGGTGGGAAATCAGGTTGCACAGGTCATTTAAGGTCCTGCTTGCCAGAGAAGAGCAGATGGACTTTGCATAAAAATGGTCCCTGATAGTCCTTCAGAAGTATGTTTGCTAAGCAATTTTGCACACTTGAAAGCAATCTGGGTACATGCAGGCCTCCTAACTATAATTTGTGTTACCTGTAATTATTATTAATTAAGGCAGAGGCTCATGTATATGAAAGGAGTGTGGAAATCTACAGGGTTCATTTTCATATTTGTCAACTTTTATTTGAAAACAGCAGGTGAAATTCTGATTTGAGCAACGTTTAGCCTCAAACTATCATGCAGATTGTTTTGGTATCTATGTAATTGCAAAAGACTGCTTTGGTCGAAGCTTCTGAACACTTTTTATTGCTAATTTTGGCAATAAACCTGTTAATTAGTTAATTGTAAAACATTAGTGAATCAAGCAAAAAGAATCCATCTGTTTATAAAATTTCAAAGATCTCTTCTGGGCATAACATTTAAAACAAGAGCTGGCTTGTACTGTATCGCCTACTAACTACAAACCATCTCTTGAATATTGGTAGTCTCCTCTTAGGGATAAAGGATAACATTTGAATGCAGTCATTTGCCATACTTTTAGGTAATTTTATAAGTACATGGTCCTGCGTATTATTTGTTTTGGGGACTGTTGGAAACTGAAAAATTGGTGAGGTATATACAACTTTTTCATTTATATCCCAAGTTGAACCTAGAAATAATTAGCCAGGCAGGAAAAAAGGGGAAGGGCATTCCACACAGAGAAACAGCTATAAAAGCAAAGAGAGTTAGAAAAAAATCAGAGAACTGAAAAATTCCTAAACAAAGAGAGTCTCTAGTACACCTAGAAGGTCAGAAGGCGCCTGCTTAAATAGCCAAGGGCCAGACTGTAGAAAACTGAAATCTCCATACTAAGGAAACATCCTTGAACTTTACCATCAAAGTCATAGGATCCCATTGGAAATCTTCCCTCTAGAGAGTATGATGAAAACTTATATTGAGGAAACATCACCTACTTGGAAAACTGGGAAGAGTTCTAAGATCTTGTTTTTCCTCTCATTCTCAAAGTAAAGCACAATGGGACAGCCAGGAAGAGCCCAAAGCCAGAGAAAGAAATCAGGGAAATGTCACTTGAGTAGGAGCCCAAGTTTTGGCTTCTAGTCCCACCTCTACTGCTAACTGGCTGGTGAGCAAAGCCATGCAATTTATCTTTCCTCTCGCTATGCTTTCCTTTAGAAATGCGAAAGTTGTTTGAGGACACATTTGGTCTGGGTTTAGGGGAATAAATTCAAAGAGCAGTTCATAGTCACTTCTATTTATAATTACAGTCATCTAGACAAAGGAATGGCATTAAAATCTTCTATACTTAAAATGTTGGCTAATCTGACCTCATCACATGAAAGGTGCAGGGTCAGAGGTCACAGCAGTATGAGCTAAAACACCTATATTAGAAGTATGTAAGTATCACAGAAGAAACAGAGTTTAAGATACATGATGCCAGAAGCGAGTCTGTAGAGAATTCTTCCAAACAGCAGACATGCAGAAATCGTTAAAGGGGGCTCTCATTTTCATGCGCATCCGATCACATGGCAGTTAGCACATTTGTTATAATCTGAGTTTTTTGTTATAATGTGCTTCTCAATGCCAAAATGATTTCTATTGATTTCTTCTACTGCTAATCTTCACAACTTCACAGAATATAAAACAGTTTTATATTCTGTTTTATATTATGTTTCTGAATTTTCTCTCAGATCTTTAACAAATACATGTAAAGCTTACCCAAAGAAATCTTCCAGATATATCTAGATACAAATAAATTGTTTTGACTCCTTAACATTCCAAAGCATCTTAAATGCTTTTTGAAAACGCAGTTAACCTGAGTACAGATTAAGCCAAGGAGTCCCAAACTTTCTACCATCCTCTCTCTCTCTCTCTTCTTAGTCACTGTCTTTCTGGGGACTTCATTGTATCTTAATGCAACCAGATATTTCAAACTATGGGGGACCCAGGCATCAGTAAGATTTATACTAAGCCATCAGTAAGATCTATACTAAGATTTACCTAGGTGTAAATCAAAATTCTTTATTTTATTAAAGAGCTGCTTGCTTTGATAGCCTACCAAGGGACCCAAAGGACAGCTCTTACCAAGTAGTGCAATTTGTTCATAATGTCGTTTAACTCTTCAGTGAAACTCCGAGAAGAGAAGGCACTATGTTGCTATGAGCTGAAAGTCAGGAAAGCCAGCCTGAGGCAGGAATGAGAGCAGTGCGCCTTTTCCCCCTTCCTTAATATCCTCAAGTCCCCGTTTTCCCTATGAAAACAGAGGCTGAAGTAGATATTTTAACTCCTTCCAGAGTTAAAGTGTTCCGGAATTTCATTTTCCAGGGCATTTTGGAGGGCATCCATTTGCTTCCAACCCAGGCAAACAGAGGCCAGCACTATTGTAGTCTGAGAGCTGGAGAGATAGGCACACAATGAAAGATTCCTTCAGTGTTCATGATCTTCCTTTTTTTTTTTCCTGTAAATGAATGAAAAGACTTTATTTTCCAGAGCAAATCCTACATTGCAGATGTCATTTTTTTCAAGAGGAGGTAAAAGAAAGTAGCATTTAAAAATATACCAGTGTGTAACGTTTCATTTGTTTCCATACTTTCTGATCTAAGGATAAAGATGCTTTTTCAACGCTGAAAGCAAAACCCCCTAAATTCATCTGGTTTACAGGATCATTTACATATCCAGTGGAACATTTATTTTATCTGACCAGAAATGAAGATGATACAAAATTCTTGGCTGAGATTAAAAATATATAAGGCTGGAATGTTGACGGCAAAACACAATACAGAGAAGAGCGGCCGGGGTGATGCATTGTGAGTGCTGATAAGAATGAAATGGTTCCTAGCTAAAGCGAAATGATAACCTCAAAAGATAGAGATTAATGACAGTAGTTTCCCAGATTGAAAACGGAAGGCAGGGATAAAAGAGGAATAGATTTAAGTATTTCAACAAAGGATGGAGAAATTTAAAGGATAATGTTAATTGAATTATGTGTTGTAACCAGATAATACTCCATTATTCAAAGATGAGAGCCAGAGTCATATCAAGCCATCTCGTGCAAAGACGTCAACTGGGGTTATTTTTAAAGTGGCAGACTCTCCTATAAATCTGAATTTTGGAAGCACAATTTTAGTTTAATCTTAATTTATAATGGTGATAAATTTCATGTGATTGCTCAAGAACATATATCCAGATTTATGGCAACATCAAGATAACTGATTGCATTGTTACTTTTCATGCAGAATTCATTGATAATTTTATATATATATATATAGTGCATAGATAAATATCATTTGTCCTCTGTGTCCATAATCTCAAACGGTTCAAAGGGCTCTGTCTTTTTAGTCTTCATCCATTCAATAAATCGTCCCTAAGTACTTACGTGAAAATCACTAACTATGCTTAAATTCAGACTAAAATAAATTAACACCATTTTGAGGCCACGAGGTCCATCATCTTTACCTTCCCATGCTTTGCAATATATGCACTTAGTAAATACTTTTTTTAATGAACTGAACATTTTAATGAGGTGAACAGGCATGAAAGTATTAACTCGATGAACTAATTAATATTCTACATGTCTAGAATCATGAACTCTAAGATATGGGAGAGATCTTACATGTCAGTTAATCTATTGATTTCTAATTGTTCTGTGGAATAAAAGCAAGGAATGCTAACTAAAAAGAGATTGGCAAAATGAATTTGGGGAAAACAAAATGAAACAACATCTCTTTACCTCTCAGAAACTTGATATGCTGAAAGTTCATGTTTCTCTCAGAGTCAGATCTATTAAATACATTTGCAATGATATTCATCCAGGAGCCACTTTTATTGGTCCATATCTTCTGAAACTCCCATTCTGACTTGGAAGAGCTCATGTTGAAATAGCTCAGTTGACCCAGTTTTGTTTTGTTTTAATTCATCAATGCCAACCATTCTTCACCCAAGAGAACTTTATTAATTCTACTCAAATAATTCTGCAGAGGAGGGAATCTATTTTAGGGACAAACTGGCTGCAACATTGGATAGCCTTAATCTTTACTGCTGTTTTTAGTTTTGAGCTGGAATCTGCCTCACAGTCCATTAGAACAATTTTTGCCAAACCATGTCTACATGCAAAACTCTGGCTTGTGCTTTTTTTCTTGTATAGTCTTCAAGCTAAGAGTGTTTTCCTTAATATCTTTTAAAGGCTGTAACAAAAAACAAATATTCAATAGGGTCCATATATGGCCTCCTGATAAACCTAAAACTTGTATAATCTGAACCTTCATAGAATCTACCCATTTGTATTACATAGACATGGTTTCCAGACTTTCAGATTATGTGCTCCATGGTAAGCCACCTCCATGATACGACCAGATGACCCCACATCCTTATTCATGCCCTTGTATGACTATTCGCCTTGAACATGAGCACCAGGTAGATTTAGTGCGGCACTCACCTGTATTTCACTCTACTCTGCTCTGCTAATCAACAGACTCACTTCTATTCACTTCTCATAGATTGACTATGGCAAGAGTCACACAATGTCTCTTCCAATGTTGAGTTATAAAAAGACTTTGGCTTCATGACTTACATGCCTTTTCACTCTCTCTCATGTACCAGCATTGAGGGGAGCCAGCTTACATATTATGATTTGCCCCATAAAAAGGCAAAGGAAATTTTACTAAATCAAGGTGCATTTTTAGATACATTGTCAAAGAAAGGAGAAAGTCCTCTATCAAATGCCAGTGATGAACTGAGGCCTTCAGATCAAAAGACTGAAAGGGATTGTATCCTATCAATTACGAGGTAACCTTAAAACAGCACCCCACCCCTCCAAAGGTGAACCTTAAATAGGACCACAGCCTTGGGCATCAGCCTCATTTCTAGAGAAATCACAAGCCAAAAAACCCCAGCTACACTGTACCCAAATTCCTGACTCATCAGAAGTGTGAGATAATAAATATTTGCTGTTTAAACTGTTATGGGGGGGTAACTATTACACAGCAATAGATAAGTAACACACACATTAGTAAGAATTTTTGGAGTATGCATTCTCAATATAGTTATATTTACTTACAAATTTTTAAATTGTGCTACTTTATAATACTTCAAATATTAGTTAAAATAGGACTTCCAATATTAGTAAATCTTACATTTTTCCTAATCTTTATTTTTCCAAGTTTATTGAAGGATTATTTTTAAAATTATAAATACACATTTGAAACACATGACATGATGACTTTATATATGTATACATTGTGCATATATTACCACAAACTCAGTGGTTAGAATACCTATTACTACACCTACTTACCATTTGTATATGTGAAGAGAACAATTAAAATCTACTCTTTAAACCAATATCAAGCATACAATGCTGCTTAGTTACCATGGCATAAATTAGATCCCAGACTTTGTTCCATCTAAAAAATTTAAGTTAATAGCCTTTGACCAGTATTTCCGCTTTCCCTCCATAATCCAGCCCCTGAAAACCACAATTTTCCTGTTTCTGTTAGTTTAAATTTTAGATCCCACACATAAATGAGATCATACAGTATATGCCTTTCTCTGGTTTATTTCATTTAGCATAATGCCCTCAAATTTAACCCATGCTGTTGCAAATGGCAGGATTTCTAGCTTTTCATGGGTAAATAATATTCCATTGTGTATATGCCACAATTACTTTATCCATCCATCTATCAACACTTAGGTTGTCTCCATAACTTCTCTATATAATAAAGAAATAAATGTGTTTGTACTTCTAGCTACTGATTTATATATCCAGCACTAAGATCACTGAATCTTGTAATAGTTCACTTTTTTCAGGATCCTCTATATTGTTTTCCATAATGACTACCAAATTACTAACTCACTGTCAGTATACCAGTGTTCCTTTTCTCTACATCCTCAACAACATATATTGTCTAGTACATATTTTATAGCAGCCATTCTAACAGGTATGAAATGATATTTCATTCTGCTCTTAATTTGCAACTCCCAATGACTGGTAATGGCCTTAGTTATTTTAAGTTGCCTACAACTGAAGGCCAGAGAGGTTCACTTTGCCTCATGTGTTCAGTCTATGGCTGGCTGGCTCCAAGGCAGGAAGGACATGATAGAAGGGTCTGGCACAAGAGAGATGCTCATATATGCCAGCCAGGAAGGAGGAGATATGGAGATATCCCCTGTCAGGTTATTCCCCAGTGACTCACCTCCAACCAGGCTCCAGCTCCTAACAGCAAGTAATCTACATTGCCCCCATGATCCATTCACCTTCCAAACAATGAGACTTCTGGGAGAAACCCCATATCTGAACCATAATAGTTATGGTAAACATTTTCAATATACCTATCAATCATTTGCACGTCCTTTTGAGAAAAAAAAAAAGATGTCTATTTAAGTCCTTCACCTAATTCAAACAGACTTTTTCTTGCTACTGGGTTCTATAAATCTTCCTTACTTTTCAGAAAAACATATAGAAGGAAGTCTTAACAAGTTGTTTCCATACCCCACTGAATTTGTGTTCCAGCCTGGGACATGGCCACTTCTACTTTGGAAAATACTGTTAAAGAGCAATGCACAGTATCATAACCATATAAATGCTCCACAAAGTTGTAACGATTTTATTTATGTGATCACTATATCTTTTCAATAGAATCAGATCTCTGAAGTATTTTATTTTTCAGAACTGTTAATTCTTCATTTATGTTAATCAATGGACAGCTCTTCACAGATGTTACCTTGGAAGCCTGTACTTAGGTTTGTAGAAATTTTTCAGATGTCTTAGACAGTTTGTTCCTGTCTTAAGGGTTGCTTGGCTACTGAAGAGAAATGTTAACAGCTGTGGGAGAAGCAATTAGTGTCCATTCTATCCTGACTGACAATTCTGCAAAATGCCCAGTAGCTTTTTTCTCTGGTTTTACAAAATGGCGACCTTCTGTTTCAGAGTGCTGGGTAGCTATTGAGTTCCGGTACAGTTATCATCACGCAGATGCCCCATGTGGCTCCCAATTAGGGAATTGAGCTTAATTTCACTTCCCAATCAGCCTGAGATATAAAAGAGAAAGATAAGACCTTCATCTCGAGGTATGAACAGAGATTTCAGGCAAGCAGAATTCATGAATATCAACTTTTAGGAACATTCAATTAAAAATATCAAGGCAGAGCTCAGAGAAACTAGGAAAGGCTGGATGAAAGGAGAGAGAGAGATTAGTAAGGACCCTGCAATGAATATGTTGTTTTCATACAATGCCCCAATCAGAAGGACAAGTGGCAGTTGTTATGAAGTAGTAAGATTCTGAACAATGACTTTCCTGGGAAGCAGTCACTACAAAACAAGTGCTGGAGTAGGACAATACTGGCTTGTGCACATGAAAGAGAATAATGGTTTCCAGTCCTAATGCCTAACATCTGGTGGGCCTCCTCAATCTGAAAGAAAAGTCACTGGAAAGTAGTGAGTTATTTTTCCTTTGGTTTCCAGACTTCCTATTTTTTCAACATGTATTTTGTTCTATCCCAATTATCTAGTGCATTAATATAGAAATACTATGATCTTCCATTTTCCCTAATTAAGACTATTAGGAAGGCGTCTTGTGCTCTTATTTTTTTAATGAAATTCAATTTAAAGTCATTGTATCAGATCTTATTAGCTGCTACATTAGAACATACAATATTTTATTGGGGGCAAAATGCCTAAATCAAAACTTAGATCCCAACTTCAAGAATACAAACTGTGATAGTACAACAGTCATAGTTCTTTACATATATTTTATCCTGCATAAAATAAAACCTTCCCTGTGTCCAGTTCTAATCTACTATGTCCCCAGGACATACTATGACATGGAAGACCTAGGAAGAAATTGTACCATTCTATCTTTTTAATAATAGTGTTCAAATCAAAAGCTGCACAGGTTTTAAAGAAGAGTGAGATGAACAAAGGAGCTAACCCACACTGGACCATTTATTTAAAAAAGAAAAATTGAAAAAGTTTGTTCAATTGATTCAACAAATATACAGGAGTGTTAACTGCATGGATCCAGATGCAGGAGGATGGATTAACACACAAGAGGCAGATATCCTCAAAGTCTAGCACATAGTAGGTGCTCAATACAAGATTTTTGAATAAATGAAACAAGACTTTGCTCTTGTCTCCACAGGAAAACATATTCTTGTTGGAATTAACAACTATTCCCTCATGTACTCTTGGCCATACATATGTGAGAGAGAAATGTTTTTAAACTAATTCTGTAAAGAACAAAACTGAGCTTTGAAAAGTTATTTGCTGAACGTCAGAGAGCTGCAGAGTAGTAGCCAAGGGCTCCAACCCTGTCTGACTCTGGAGTCCAGCCTGTTAACTCTGCTCCTCTCAGCCAGTGCAATATCTCCATTCTGTGAGCTGAGGGCCACCCTCAGTAAATCCCTGCTGGTCCTCAGGCTGGGTCTCCTCTTAGTATGTTCCTATCCTCCGTCTGTTATTCTCCACTGGAAGTGCTATACAATAACAACTTGGCCTTCTATGAGAAATCTTGCAGCCATAATTATTAAAACACAAGAGAACATGTACCCCCAAAGTTAGAAGGAAAGCTATTTATCAAGTGATATCTTGAAGGCTACCAGGGAAGCCACTTGACGAGGACCCAGGGCTCAGAGCAACCACCACCAGGACAACTGATACACAGGGATGTTTCCTTTGTCATTGCTCAACAAGAGGAACCTTTCTCAATGATTTTCTGTCACCATTTGAAAGTGATAAGTTCTGTGAACAGTTTAATGGCCAAGTAAAGGATTTCTGGATCCCCCATGGAAGGGAATCTCAATTTTGTTGCTCTCTCAGTACATCGCACACATTTGCTTCGAGAATGCACTGATGTTCAAATTTTCACCAGGGCTAGGAGTTGTCTATTTCTTTTGGAACAGCTCAGCTCCAGCAGGGCTTAGCTGAGACTAAAGATAAGATGCGTTCAGCAGTTGACAATTAGTAAAATGTGCGGTCTTATTTTCAGTTGCTGGGGATAGAAGGAGTTGCAGCTTAAAGTTTCATTTTTTAAAAAACACTTAATAAATTCATATACAAAAAGGTGAGAGTTGTGGCACATGCCTGTAATCCCAGAACTATGGGAGGCTAAGGCAGGAAGTTCTCCAGTTTGAGGCTACGTAGCAAATTCCGAGACAGCCTGGGACATGGCAACACCCTGTCTTTAAGAATTAATGATAAACAAGGTGGGCGTGGTGGCACACGATGTCATCTCAGCAAAAGTCCAAATCCCAGGAGAAACAAGCTTACCTCCAGCATCAGAGGCCTTCTCAACAGAACTGATGTATCTGGCAACTTTTTCTAGGACAGGCACATTTAGGGTCATTCACTAACCTGAACAACAAACAGGAGCTTCTATGTCTTTGGATAAATTTATGTTTATAAGTGCTGTTAGTAAATAGTATTGTAATAAAGAAAATAAAAATTAATAATAATAAAAAAGGTCAGGGGGTTTAGCTCAGGACCTTGTGCTCGCAAGGCAGGTACCAAAACAACAACAACAAAATAATTAATTTAGAAATTGTGCAATGGTTATATCTACCAAAAAATAAAAATAAGATTTGGGATTTGTAAAGCTCTTCAACAGCAATGAGTTGCTTCATACAGCCAAAATAGATTTCTATTTGCTTTTTGTCTTTGTCTTTGTTTTATGGCATTTAATACTTAAAAGATGCCATTAGACCTTGCTACCCTCACTGTTGAGAAAGCATTGCACTGCTCTTAGCCAAAATGTTTCATCCATTCACCAGGAACTACATCAGACTGAGAAAATAGGCAGCTCTGATTTCCAAAAAATTGAAAGATTGCCAAATGAAGCAATGACAGACCCATCCAGGTACAGCACAGAATGCATCACAACCAACTATTTCAGCCATCTCTGATTTGTACCATATCCATAGTCCACCTGACCCTCTCCCTCCATCCATGCCAGGCTGTAGATCAGAGATTTGCTCCTGCAACCCTGTGGGACACCTTTCCCGAGCCCTGGGCAACTGTCCCCTAGACACACTGTCTAGGGATACATGATCGTGATGGTGACTAAGAAATAATGTGTTTGGGCCAGGGATTTGGCTCAGTGGTACCGCCGCCTGCCTCACAAGCACAAGGACCCGAGTTCAATCCCCATAGATTTTCTTCAGTTTACAAAATGCCTTGGATGTATAATTTGACCCTTGTGACTATGCCGACACTAGAACACACATTTCATAGTTGAAGGAAGACATTTGGGGAATTTCAATCACAAGATTAAGATGATGAAGACATTTAAACTGTGGTGCTGGTCTTCTGGTTCCTAGGCCAACACTCTCTCCACCTCCCATCATTAGGGCTGGTTGATTTATTGGCATACGCCCAGGGGCCTCAAAATGGGCATTGGCAGCAGCAGCAGTACCAGGAACGTATTGCAAATAAGAGTCTTTACATCCCATGTCAGAAGTGAATCACAAACTCTAGATTGGGCCCAATGATCCATGTTATAACAAGCTTTCAAGGTCACTCTGATGTCCACTAAAGTGGAGAATTGCTGGCAAAAGCAAAACCCAGCAGCCTAAATAATTCTACAATTGACACATAATTTATATCAAACATCATAGCAATCATCCAATATATACTTATGATAAGCCTCCCAGAAATAGTCTCTGTATTAAGTCTCCAAAAGACCTCAAAACCATGAGAAACAAAATACTCAAAATTTGGGGCTAGGGATGTAGGTCAGTGGGGTCTTGCCTGCCTCACCAGCATCAGGTCCTGAGTTCCAGGGGCAGGGTGGAGGGTGTTGTCCATGCCCTGTGGATGAAGTGGCTGTTATTTACATCTTTTCCCTATTTTCTTACCATGTGAGGATAAAAAAAATGATTTTTATTTCTTGAAATTAAGAGACCATCCAATTACTCAGTTTGTAAGGGTAAAATTTTTCATCCTATCCAAATCCTTCCTCAAGGGTGTTTAATTCCTTCTCAGTTTTCATAGAACCCTGTTATTGTCCCCCTTCCGGGGCATCTAGAAGGAGATATTGCCTCCCAGGCCCCAGCCACTCCATGCATGACAATCACTCACTATACCAAGGACTTTCTTGGATTTCACGCAGAAAAGAGAAGGGAGGTTAGGGTCCCCTTGTCATATGCTCCATAGCACTCAGTATTTCTCCTTTACAGCACTCATCACACTTCTAATGACTTGTTCAATGTCACTGTCTAATTACCTCTTCCCCACATGTTCTCTATTAAGGCTTTAGAGGCCCTAAGTTCTGACAAGATACTGGTGTCTCTTCCAACACCAGATGGATTGGGAAATTAAAAAATCTTTAAAATAAGTTTAAGAAAACCTGTAAGACTTTTATTTTACCCAACATAACAATAACAATATTTTGTTTTAATTGTTGCGCGTATTTAAGGGATAGTACACATGATATTACAGGAGACACAGACATAGTACAAAAGTGAATGTATTGACCAAGGTTCCCCGGAGAACTAGAAGCAATGGCAGTGCATAGAGATAAATATCATAAGGAAGTGGCTTATGTGAACAAACGCTGAGAAGTCTGGAAAGACCAGGAAAGCCAATGGTCTGGTATCAGTCCCTGTCCAAAGGCCTGAGAAGCAGGAGAGCTGATGGTTTAAGTTCAACTCTGAATCTGTGGCTAAAGGCAGAAGACCAGTGTCCCAGCTCTCAGACAGTCATGTAGAGAAATAATTATTTCTTCCTACCTTTTCTTCTATGCAGACTTTCAGAGGATTGGATGAGGCTCACTCATTTGAGGGAGGGCAATCTGTTTTACTCAGTTTCCAAATGTGAATGTTAATCTCATCAGGAAGCTCCTCCATAGACACACTAAGGTCATGTGTTTAACCAAATACCTGGGTACCCTACAGCCTAGCCAAGATAAAACCAGCTATCAGTTACTGAACTGAATCACCATCATTTCACAGTAACCCATTTATTTGTTTTTTGGAGTAAGAGTAGCTAAAATCTGTAGAATGAGCATGAATTTCATACACAGTACAGTTTTGTTAACTTTAGCCTTCATGTTGTACATTAAATCTCTGGACTTGTTCACCATACATGCCTGCTACTTTGAACCCTCGAATCTGACCCCCTGTCCCTGGTAACCACTATTTTGTTTTCTATTAGATTTTTTAGATACCACAGATAAGTGAGGCTGTGAAACGGTTTTCTTTCTGTGCCTTTCTTTTTTCATTTAGCACAATACTTTCCAGGCTCACTTATATTGTGGCAAAAGGAAAAATATCATTCTTTTCCAGGGCTAAATGATACTCCACTATATATATATCACAGTATTTTTATGCAGCCAATTAACACAGATTGCGTTTATATTTTGGCTACTATTAATAAAACTTCAATGAACATTCGAGTCAAGTATCTTTAGCAGTATTGATTTTATAACCCTTAAGTATATGTGCAGAAGCAGGATTGCTGGTTTATATGGTAGTTCTCTATTTTTATTCTGTTTGAAAACCATCTTCTGTTCTATACAATGGCTATAGTGATGTATATTTCCATTTGCTTGCTATTTTTATGTCTTCTTTTTTTTTTTTTTTAGGTACCAGGGATCAAACTCAGGTTCTTGTGCTTGTGCAGCAGGCAGTGAAACCACTGAGCTAAATCCCTGGCCCCAATTTTTATGTCTTCTTCAGAACTGACTTTTAACCTTAACACGGAAGATGTTTGATTTACATACTAGCATTATAGTACTGGAATATCCTGGAGTTGACTATATGTTTACCTCTACCAGTGAATTTTATATTTTAAAATATATACATAATAGTAGTTATCATCCTTGTTTCTGCTTGAAGAACTCTGGTAAATGGCCCTAGTAAGGCACATCAATTGGTAATGAATTTCTCTAGCTTTGGCTTTTCTATGAAAGACTATTTTTCCTTACTTTCTGAGGACAGTTTTGTTGGGTATAGTGTAGTTTGGTATAATGTAGTTTGTCTGGAAGCTCCCACTTTTTTTTAGTACTTTGAATGCATCATCCAGTTTTCTTCTAGATCACAAGTTTTTTGCTGAGAAATCCACAAGTAGTTGATGGAGATGTCCTTCATGACTTAAAGCTTTCCTTTTACTGCTATAAAAATTCTTTGTATTTGACTTTAGATAATTTGATTTCCACCTGATATGAAGAGCCCCTCTTTGAGTTAAATCTATTTGGAGACCTTTAAAAACTTCATGTATCTAATTGTCTCATAAGACTTGGAAAGTTTTCAGCACCGGAGTAAGATTGTTATGGCTTTCTAGGGCTCTTCTCCTAAAAAAACCAGAATACAAATATTTGTTGCAAATATTTAAGGCTATCCCGCAAGTCTTGTAGAATATCTTCACTCTTTTTCATTGTTTCTTCTAGGTCATTTAAAAGGACATATCTTCAAGTTCAAAGTTTCTTTCTTCCATTTGCACTAGTCTGCTAGTGAACCTCTTCATTGTGTTTTGTATTATTATCATTTCACTGATTGAGTTCTTCAGCTCCAAGATTTCTGTTTGGCTCTTTTTCATAATTATCTATCTTGGTTAAATCTCTCATTCATGAATTTTTTTCTAACTCCATTAAATTGTCTGTTTTAGTCTTATATTTCACTGCATTTTCTTAAGATTATGATCTTGGATTCATTTTCCGCAATTTGATTATGCCTGTGTGCTGGGGGTGAGTCACTAGAGAATGACTGTTTTCCTTTGAGGGTGCCACACTTCCTTGTTTGTTCACATTTCCATGTCCCTGGCTTTATGGTCTGCACATTGGTGGTGCTGAATCCTCCTCTGAACCTCACACAGTGGCTTTCATAGGGCTGATTCCCAGCTGCAGATGTGCCTGTGGGTGCCAGCTGTCCAGGGTCAGAGGCCCCCATTCCACTCAGGTGCAGTGCTGTGGTACCTGTGCAGCTTCTTCAGTTGTGATTAAAATTAACAAGCACAGCTTGTGCCTCAGTGATGTAGGCTGTAGGACTTGTGATGGCTGCATAGATTATGAAAGCAAGGGCCTCAGAGATCTATCAGTTCTTGAGTTCCTCACAGTGGAAAGCCTTGGTAGATCTTCCCTTGTTGTTAAATCTAACACAGTCCATAGGCAGACACAATGGCCCTAGGATCCAAGGCAGAGGTACTTGGAAAAGCTAATTTAGACCTCAGGGTCTTGCAAAACTACTGTTGCAACTGGGACTTGACATACAAGTTCACCCTGCAGGTTCTGACCCTGTGGCCCACAAGGCAGCACTGGAAAGATTCTGGGGAAGAAGCTTAGGCCCTGGGAACAAAGGCAGAGCTTTAATCTAAGATCCTGGACTAACAGGCGTAATGGCACCAGGAGCTCCAAGGATGAGGCACCACACGGTGATTCTGGAAGCTAGGATTGTGCAACACAGAGGAAGCTCAGCTAAGGGTGTAGTCATGGCAAGATGCCACTGTGGCTTGGGTCTCCATGAGGGGAAGCAGCACAGTAGTGACTCCACTGCATGAAGACGCAGGTGACCTCCGCATCTCCGGCTGCAAGGGGACAGTCCAGGTCAAGGTAGGTGGGTAGCTATAGCTCTCTGACCTAGAGTGTGGGCTGACACAGCTCAGCCAAGGTTTCGGTTCCTTAGGACACAAGGCAAAGCATCTGCTCAGCACACACAGTGTGACAACCGTTTTAGCATATCCTCTGGATCCTTGGAAATGGGGCACTGCATCATTGGTAGAGCTGCAGAGGAGAGAGAGACATCTCTGGCATGCCAGAGGCTTGAGGTCCCCAGGGGCATGATGCAGCCCTAGCTGTAGCACAGAGGAGCACAAATGTTCTGATATCCGAGGCCTGATATCCTTGGGGCATCCAGTACTGCATCAGCTGTGGCACCAGGGGTGTGATGGCTCTAGTAATTCAGATCTCAGGGTCCCCCACAACAAGGCACAACTTCAGCTAAGCCCATAGGAGAACATTCACAGGCATCTAGAATAAGGGGATGGAGTGACTGCAGGAGCTTAGCTGTGGGGTACAATGGAGTGCTGCTCAACCACAGCACACTACCCAGGAGGTCTTGCAATGGCCACTGAGTCTCAGGGATGGGAAAACACAATGGCTTCTCACACTTAGAACAGGAAGTCTTCTGGCAGTGCCTCCAGTTCTAAGATGGTACACACATGAGATCACAATGTCAGGCTCCCCTCTGGGCATAGCTAAGCATGTGGGTTCTCAGGAACTCTCCTAGCTGGGTTCAAAGAATGTGAGGATTGCAGGATTCTCCAGCAGTGAAGACTGCAGGTGTTCGTGGTGGTGATGGGGACAGTGCTCCCAACCAGGGAAAAATCTCTCCTGGACCTGAGCTGATTCCAGCTGGGTGGCAGAGGCCAGTATTTCCTGCTCTTCTCTGTACAGCCATCCCAGGTTTCTGTGCTCTAAAGAACTCCTGGTTCTTTGTAGTTTCTTGGTGCTCTCCTTTAGTTATCTTGGTCAAAATGCAGTTATTCAATCACTGTTTGGAGATGATTTTGCAAAAGGGAAGATTGTTGGGAGCTTTTACCCATGCATCTCGCTAGTGATCTTCAATTTGATTTGTAAAAGGGGGAAGAAGGGAGCTCCTGGCTGGTGGCCTAAGCATGGGCTTGGTATTCCCATTGGGTAATCCAGCACTGCTTCTATGTAAACTATAAATCATCTGAGGACCAAAGCTATGTCTGTCTTAGTCACAGAGTAGACACTGTGCCCACGCAGTGCCTGAGCCCAAATGAGTTTTTAGTGATATCTGACTGAAGACTAAGAAAATGAGTGAAAGAGTGAATGGATGGAGAGAAAGGAAAATGAAGAGGAAGAAATGATAAAATGATGAGAAGGGAAGGAGGAGAGTGGGAAAAGCAAGGATTGAGGAAGGCATGGATGGAGGGAGAAAGACAGACAGGAAGAAATAATCTCAGTTGGTTACTGTCTTAATTTTGCTGTAGATTAGGCGAGAGATGCACCAGTGCTAAATGCTCTAGTCCATTGTTAGAGTTTGAAGACTCATCTGTTTCATCACTGCCTAATTCTAGAATGTTACATCATCCTTTCATAGAATTATGAATGGTATATTTACTTATTTACATGACACAATTTCCAAATATGCAATAGCCTATTGCTCATGCTTTCTTTGTCAATGGAATTAGGGAAATGTAGCATAACCTTTAAACTTGCAGCTACCGTGCAGTGAATGAGGCAGGCTCACCTTGCAGGTAAGGCTGTGATATGTGATATTAGCTACTCAACAATTACAATCCTTGAGACTTCTGAATTCTTTCACCCTAGAAAACGAACATTTGTGCTGACATCTTTTTTTCCCCACTCATCCTCTCTAATGAACCTCTTCTAAACCAAGGTATGCATTTAACTACATTTTATACCAAAACAGCAATATTAATAGGACTTGTCTCCACAACTTCCCCTTGAAATCACGGGGAATTTATACATTCAATACATATAGCCAAAATGGAGCTTTTAGATGACATCAATCTTATTAGGTGTTAACACACAGCAATGATATGCATACCTTATTTTCTACTTTGTCTTGATAAGAAACAACAGTATGTTTGGCACAGCATTCAAGTTCATCAAATAAGCGCTAAAGAACAGACTGGCTGCACAGATTAAAGTTGGGAAAACAAGACCAACATGCTACGAGGCAAAAAACAAAACAAAACAAAAAAACCCTCCTATATCTCTAGGTCCTCTGATCCTAATGTGACAAGAATATTATTATCCACTAGAGTCATAAAGCCTTTTATAGAGATATTTCCCCCCTTAGCCCTGCTATTTTAATTTGTGCACAGATTTTAACACAGGCAATTTCCCCCTGCAAGGGCTTTTCTCTAATAGAATTATACTGTCTTAGCTCAAAATGGTCTTTGGTTCTTAGTCCACTGGGCTCAAAAGATTATTTTCTTGCAGTGGAGAGCTCTTCACACTGTCCGGGAGCCCAATATTATCTGTACTGAGCACCCCGATCCTCTTCATCCTTAAAAAGGCTACACAGCTGGGCCCAGTGTGAAAATGACAAGCACTAGAAAGCTCCAAGAGTTTATTTTCCTCTGGCTGGGCATCTCGGTTGCTGGATTCCTGTCCATGCCATCACAATGCATGCCTTTCAATAAAAAGTGATCCTAACAGGATTAAATGTAATTTAGAGTCAATAAGGAGAGGTTTGCCATCGGGCAGAATTATAATAGACAGTACGATCAGAAGGTAGTGAATCTGGAAGGTTTTCAAGAATGCGTTCTAGTATATAAAAATGAAACACAGAGGGAAAAAAATGTTTATTCTCTGCCAAACCTTTCACTAGTTCCTTCTTGCATGCAAGCCAATTCAGAGTCTATTAACGTAATAAGAATTGTACATTGTAGTTTACAGAGAGGCAAAAAGAAAGAGACATTTATCTGCAGAATAGAAAACAGTGTGCTCTCACCACCAGCATTCTTCAGAGCTGTACAAATGCTAAATAAAATGTTTCCAGTTGTGCATGACGTGAAACGTCTTCCCACAAAAGACACATGAAGCCCATCAGAGAATTATATTTAGGGCAAGACAGTTCTTAAATCATTGCTTAGGTTTGAAATGTGGTCACTCTTCGAGGAAACAGCCTTCCATCCCCTGGGCAGGGGCATCTGGAAAAGTAATAGAGGAACTGAGCATCAGATTGGAATTCAAATCCAAAGCAGCAGCCTCCACCACAGGAAGGAGGAGCTGCTCTCTCATTGCTGCTGGTGAATGCCTTTTTCCTACATCAATTGCCTTAGTTCAGAGGGAAGAAAGAAGAAAGCAGGGTAGGGATGTACCAAGAGTTAATTGTCAAAAATTATTTCTCTAATTTTTGAGTCTGCATTATTGTCAATAGAAAATAATAATAATTGTTATTGCTTAATGGACACTATAATTCTCATTGAGTGGACTGCATGCTATTTTACATATATCATCTCATTCAATTTTCACTATCCACCTTTAAAGTAGTTCACTTTATTTTAATTATCATTTTATAGATTGGGGGATGAAAATCAAAAGATTTGCTTGAAATGACCAATTCTACATAAAATTTGGAGCTACAATCAAACCCTGGATTATGTGACAGTGTCCACATATCTAGTCTTCATTTCTTTAATGAATTTTATTTTATCCCATTCCCCCCTCAAGCCCCCTCCCCTCCCTATGTACAAAAGCTTTCTTTCCATTTTTTCCTTCTATTTTCACTTTTTTCTTGTCCCTTCCTTCCTCTCTCCCTCCTCCCTTTTGTTCCCCTTCCCATTTGAACACTTTCTTCCCATTTCCGAACATCCATTATATATTTCAGTCCTTGTTTCCACTTTCAGTTTCTAACACCAGAGAAACAATGTGACATTTAAACATGTGTGTAAGATTTATTTCACTTAAAGAGTATGGTCTCGAGGTCCATCCATTTAGCTATAAATGTTTGAAACTCATCCTTCTTTATGGCAGAGTAGTACTTTACTGTATAAAGAAAACACATCTTCTTTATCCATTCATCAGGTGATGGGTATTTGGGCTGTTTCAAAGTTATAGCTGTTACAAACTGTGCTGCTATGAACATGGATGTGCATATATCACTCTGGTATGATCCTTTTAATTCTTTCAGGAAGATACCAACAAGAGGGAAAGCTGGGTCAAATGGAACCTCTAGTTTTAGTTTTTTGAGAAATTTCCACACTAATTTCCATAGTGGTTGCATCAGTCTATACTTCCACCAATAGTGGAAAAGGGTTTCTTTTTCCCCACTGTCCCTCCAGCATTTGTTATGGGTTGATTTCTTGATAGTAGCCATTCTTTCTGGAGATGGAATCTCAGTGTTGTTTTAATTTCCATTTCATGACCAGTGATGTTGAAAATTTTTTTCATATATTTATTTTCCATTTCTAATTCTTCATTTGAGAAGTGTCTTTATTTCAGATGCCCATTTTTGCACTGGATCTTTAAATTTGAGGGGTCTGATTTTTTTGAGTTCTTTATATATTCTAGATAACAGTCCTTTATCTGAATAGCAGGTAAAATTCTATTATCTCTTCACTCTGTTGGTGGTTTCTTTTGCTATGCAAAAGCTTTTTAATAAGATGAGTTCCCAGTTGTTGATTCTTTGTAGTATTTCCCGTGTGGTCTGGGTTTTGTTCATGAGGTCTTTTTCTACTCTCATGTCCTCAAGCACTCTACCCATTCTCTCATCCAGCAGATTTAGTGTTTCTGTTTTAATATTTAGATCTTTGATCCATTTGGATTTTAGGTTAGTGCATGGTAAAAGATATGTGTTGAGTTTCAATCTTCAGCATGTGGAAAGCCAGTTTCCGACACCATTTATCAAAGAGGCTACCTTTCTTCCAGGGAAGTTGTTTAGCTCCTTTGTCAAAGATAAGGTGGTTGAATGTGTCTGGAGTTGTTTCTTCATCCTTTAGTCTGTTCCATTGATTCTTGGGTCTGTTCTTTTGCCAATACCATGCTGTAGAAAAAGCATCTAATCTTCATTTCTGTTCAACGTATCACTTGAAATGCAAAACTTTTAAAAAGTTTTGTTTTGGTAAATGTTATTTCAAGGAAGGGTAATAAGCTTATTAGAAGACAAGAGTGAAAAACATATGGCTTATGTGAATACAGAAGTTAAGAAAACAATCTTTGATATGAATGATGAAAAGAAAGAAATGACTTGTCTACTTTGAAATAACTGGCCATGAAATATGGCTAAAGTTGGGAGACATCGGACCTTATGCTGAAAGACTGTGGTATAGTTAAATTGTGTTTTAGGACAACTCATTGAAAACTATTAGGAGTCAAAAGCCCTTTGTCCAGGACTGATTCTTCCATGAATTTGTCAGGAGAGAAAGAGATGTATGTATTAATGTTTGCAAATATACACATTCCATCACTTAACAGCTCTGTGGTTTAAACAAGTAACTTGTATCCTCTCCACCTCAATTTACTCATGTGCAAATAAAGAAAACAATTGTAAGATCTTTGTTCAGATTAAATAAATTAATCTACTTCTTAATTTTCCATTGAAAATTAAGAATACTTAGTACATATTTATAAATTACTTAGATATGGTAGATATCACATTAGGTGCTGAAATATAAAGAAGAATAATACCTGAAGTTGTTCACTATTTGGAAGAGGAAAAACAAACAAAAAAATCATTGTGTCTCCAATTGTTTTTCCTACTTTGTCTTCTAGCAGTTTTAGTGTTTTCATTTTTATATCTAGGTCTTTGATCCAGGGTGAGCAATATAGGACTAGGTTCACTCTACTGCAGGTAGAGTTTCCCAGCACAACTTGTTAAAGAAGCACCCCTTTCTTCAGCAAATGTTTTCTGTGTCCATTTGGATTCTATTGGTCTATGTGTCTATTTTGTCATAATTCCATGCTGGTTTTGTTACTATGGCTTCATAGTATAGCTTAAAATCTGGGATTGTAATGTTTTCAACTTTGCTGGTTTTGCTCAGGATTGCTAAAACTATTCTGGATCTCTTCTGGTTCTGTATAAATATTAGGGTAGCTTTTTCTAGTTCTGTAAAGAATGTTGCTGGTATTTTATTAGGAATTGCTCTAAATCTATAGACCACCTTAGTAATGTGGCCATATTAACAGTGTTAATTCTGCCTGTCCAGAAAAGAGGGTGGCTTTTCCATTTTCTATCATCCTCTTCAGTCTCTGTCTTCACAGTACTATAGAGGTCTTTCAGCTCTTGGTTAGGTTGAGTCCTAGGTATTTAATTTTTTTAAGCTATCATTAAAGGGATCATTTTCCTTAATTTTTTCTCAGTGGATTAATTATTGGTGTACAGAATCACTGTTAATTTTTGTGCATTGATTTTGAATTCTTCCACTTTGGTGAATTTGTTTATTAGCTCTAAATTCAATTCAGTTGTAGGAAAATGGATGGAGCTTGAGATCATAATGTTAAGTGAAATCAGTGAGGTGCAGAAGGTTAATTATTCCATGGTTTCTCTTATGTGAAAAACTCAAAATATAAAGAAATTAAGGAGTACAAGAGATATTAAGAATCAGGAACATAGACTTCTTGGGGATGGAAAAAGGGAGCAAGGGAAGGACAAAGAGGGAAGGGCAAGGAAGGAGAAAAGGGCATAAAATGATCAAAATATCATATATATCTACCAATTTCCCCAAAGGCAGTTATTATATATTAAAAACAATTAGATATATAAAAAGATGTGTGTATCACCTTACACTTCCCTGTTGGCAATAGTCATTATCAAAAAGATGAAAAATAGTAAGTATTAACAAGGTTGAGAGATAAGGGAACACTTGTAAACTGTTGGAAGAAATGTAAGTTTGTACAGCTATTATGAAAACAGTATAGAGGTGCCTCAAAATTTAAAAAAAGAACTAACGCATGATCCAGCAATCCCAGTACTGGGCATATGTCTAACAGAAGTGAAGGCAATACCCTAAAGAGGCATCTTCCCTTCCCTGTTCATTGCAGCCCTATTTACAATAGCCAAGACCTTGAATCAGGTAAGTGTTCATTGACAGGTAAATGAATAAAGAAAATATGATATCTCTATGCAAGGGAATATTATTCAATCTTTACAAAGAACAAAATTCTGTCACTTGGGACACAGGACATGGGAAAACATGAATTTCTGACAAAATTTTTTCATTTAAGACAACAGGGATGAGCCTAGAGAACATCATCATAAGGGGGAAAAAAACAGGCATCACAAGACAAATATCACATGATCTTGCTTACATGTGGACTCTAAACAAACTGAGCTCATAGGAGTGAAAAGTAAAATGGTGGTTACTGGGGACTGGTAGTGGGAGAGAATACTAAGGGATTGAAAAGGAGTTTGTATGTGTAGCAAATTCATACAGTAGTGATTATTGACAAGAGGAAGCAATTAATTTTTACATGTGTTAAGACTGTAATAAACATTTTTAAAATGCTGTTTTCCAGATGTGCACCTAGTGGGAGCGATATGTATACTGGGCAATTTCCACCCACTGCACTGTGTGTTGTTCCTTCACAGAGTCACTGATGGTTTACCCACCTCCATCTTCCAAAGAATCATGATCTGCTGAAGTTTGTCTTTTAAAATATTTTTCTAATAATAAAAGGAAACAGAAACTATGTGTAGAATGTAGAAACAAATTATAAAAAGAAAATAGCTATAATGCCACAACATAGGAAAAAAGGTAATATCCTAACACTAACAGTGGTTACTTTTTCTCATCTTTTATCTTTGTAGATGTAAATTATACTACGTATGTATCTGCTGTACCTCTGGACACATTATGAAGTTGTTTCCATGTCCTTTTTAAACTTTACTGTGGAATAATTTTAGATTTACAGAAGAGCTGTAAAGATTGTAGAGAATCCCGTATATTCAGCACCCAGTTCCTTATAATGGTAACATCTCAGGAATATTTATCAAAATTAAGAGGTGAACAAGTTCTGTCTGTCAAACTACACTATTTCAATTTCCCAGTTTTTCCATTTACATCCTTCCTTTTGTTCCAGGATCCAATCCAAAAGACCATGTTTCATTTAAATTCCCATGCATTTTTGAGACTTTATTATTATACTTTATCTTTTTCATATATGCAACCCCACTCAAAACAGTAGCCTTAGCACATCACCTATACTCTGTTATCTAAGAAGCTTGTATCTAATTTGATATCCCAGCTCTTTTTTTTTTTTTTTTTACCATCAAACAGTTACTTCTACTTTGTCACCATCCTGCTCAGAAACCTTCAACCCATCTCAAAAAAGCCCCACCTATGACCACATGAGGCTTTGGAGGAACACTACATATAAGCCATAAAAGCAACTAAAGATAAAAAAAGGACTTCCAGAACTGCTTCAAAAGTGCACAGAAAAGGTGAGCTGCTCCCAGCACATAGGAGGAGGCTCCCGGGCCACCTTACCACCCCTGCCAGTACAGAGGAGGTCCTTTGTACTCCAACATAACTTTTAAATTTCAACATCCAGTTCTTCATTTATAGCAAGTATATATAGACCTGAATTTTTATACATATCTTGTGTTTTCCAATCCTGCTAAATTCAAATACAAGTTCTAGGGGCTCCTGGAGATCTAATATTTTCTCTGTAGATGATTTCATCTATATATAAAGATTTTACTTCTACCTTGCCAATCCTATGCTATTTGTTTCTTTTTATTGCCAGACTATCTTGGTTTAGGCCTATGTTTCAATGTTTAATGGACAGATGAAGAGTAGGCATATCTGCCCTTGTTCCCCACCTTAAAGAGAAAGCATTGTATCTTCTCCATTCATATAAGGCGTTCTCGCTGGAAGTATGGAGTACATGACTTTAATCTGTTGAGAAGGTTCTGTTCTACTTCTAGTCTCCAGACAGCTTTTACCATGAACATCTGTAGAATTTAGTCCAATACATTTTCTCCAACTAGTGACAGGTTCATATGGCTTTTTCCTTTCCTCTGTTAAAATGATGACTTTTGTGGGTGGATCTTCCAATGCTGAACCAACACTGCCATCCCTATAACAAAACCACTTTCTACATCCTGCCAGATCTGACTTCTAAGAGTTTGTTTGGTTAAACAAATTTCTATCTATGTTCATACTTTTTTCTTCTATTATCTTTATCCAGTTTTAGGATTAGCACAATGTTGAGCTCCTAAAATGAGGGGAGAAGTGTTCCTTTTTTGTGTGTGCTTTAAATATCTGATATAATTTATCAGTTAAAATATATATGAGCCTGCTGTTGTCATATAGGTAGGTTTTCAAGCTAGGAATATACTTTCTTTAATAGGTGCTATTCAAATTTTATATTTCCTCCAGAGTCAGTTTCATTAATTTGTCTTCCAAGGTACTTCTTAGAAGTTGTCAAATTTATTTCAAAACAGATTTTTGTAATATGCTTTCTATATCCTTTTAAATTCTGTAAAATCGGTGGTAATGTCTTCCAGATCTTGATATTGTAATTTAAAAAATGTATAATTGATATTGTGTAACAGGAAGAAAAGGTCTAAAGGAGCAGGGGAAGTGGGAGAGGTAGGGGAAGGGAAAGAAGAGAAAAGAAAAAATATGAGAAAAGGAAAAAATGGAAACAAAGTCTTTGCAAATAGGGAAGGGTGGAGGGGGTGAAGGGAGGGGCAGGGAAGGTGGAAAAAAATAAGAACCAAGATACTCATGTAAAGGTACAAGATCCCAATGATGAATGTAACTGTATTTTATACCTAAAATGTACCAATAAACTTAATGGAAAAAAAAGAAACCTTTAACCCTCCCCTAAGACAAAACCCTAACTTCCAGAACCAAAGAGCATCAGAAAGCCTCACATTCTAGTCCACCTCCTCACTCTCTTCCCTAAGGATCAATGGCCTGGACACTGATCCCCAGATTCCCACTGGCTTGATGCTTTGAAATTCCATGTTTTACTTCTATTATTTTATTATATTATTATTTATTTTTCTATTTTACTCCCTTTCCCATGAAACACTCCCTGCCCACCCAGGCTAGTAGAAATCACATATACAGCTCTGACTCTCTGGGAAATTTACTGGCATGGCTTATTTTTCATCTCCCAAATAGTCCAGGAACTTCTTTGGAGAACTATCTTGTCCACGTCATTCATCTCAACATATTACACAGTTTAGTTTAACAACATCAATGGATTCAGCTGCTGGACACCGTCAACCATAGTGGTAATAAGCATGGCACCTTCTGGTTTCCAATGCACCACTTATGGAAGTTGGAACTCATCTATCCCATCTCAACAGCACACAAAAATGCAAACAAAGTGAAAATTAAAGTCTCTTCTCATAATAATAAGATAATTCAGATCCTAGGGAAAAATCACTAGCACTGAAAGCGGAGAGACAGGCAAAACAGTGAATCTCAATCTACCAGAGTAGAAAGCTAACAATGGAAACTTCTGCGGAAACCAAACAGTCCCAGAGTAGGAAACTTAAAATGTAATTGATGAATTTCTGCAGGCTTAATGTGGAAAACTTTGAGTTAAAAATAATGGCTCGTATTAATTGTGCTACGACCATGTTCTAGAAACCGCTCCAAACATGTAACATATATCAGCTCATTTAATTCTCACAACAACTTTAGGGTTGGGGAAACTGGGGCATGGGGAACATAAGTAAGTTGCTTAATGTCACTTGGCTAGTAGACATCAGAGCCTGGATGTAAATCCGGCTGGGTTGGCCCCAGAGCCAACACACTTAAGGATGACACTATTTTCCTGGTACCTGACCCCAGTAGCCATGCAGGCAACATCACAGGAGCCAGCCATTGGTCAGGTAACTGATAGAGACTGCAAGAGCCTGAAAACATTCTTCAAGAAACACCTGTCTTCGCAGTAATTGGGAATTGCTCTTCCCAACCCTAACCTTACACTTCAACCACCCCGTTGCCATCTGTCCTCCTGCTACAGTCTACAAAGTTTCATCTCTCTTCAAGCTTCCATTAGCTGTACTTATAAAGGCCACCATAAAGTGTCTCTATGTCAAAAACTCTTCTAACTTCATTCTTCAAAGATGAGTATATTCTGGCCTCTTTACTGTGCCCCTCCCAAGCACAGCCTAAAAGATTGTGATGAGGGATGACTATATGTTTGCCAGGTAAGGTTTACTGCTAGTAATTAAACAGAATTAATTCCATTAGCTTTGATTTATATTTATATTTATATATATATATATATATATATATATATCAGTAATAAGGCTTAGTACTCTTTTTTCTTTCTACCTAGCACTGAGTAATAGAATTGATGTTTGAGGATTATCATATAAATCTACTTTTTGGTCGGTCAGTGTTGGGGAATTTTTTCAATATATTACAAATGTGTTTATTATTCCTTAGTCTGTAAAAATAATTAAAAGCTACAGGCCAAACACAAATTCCCAGAACACAAAAACTTGACTGGTACTCCAGGGCCAAATACCAAGATTGCCAGCTTCTTGGTTTATGGGTTTCCTAATGAGAACTTGTACCTTTTCATTCAGTAAAGGGCTTAGGTGGACAATTCTTCATGATATTCTCAAAAGCCCTACACATCAAAAATGAAAATGGACAAAAAAAAATGAAAATGGCCTAGTGTCATATATGTTTTTAGCCTTCAAAAATGACTTGCTCAATAATAAAAAGTATATTTTTAAAAACCCAAACAATTTTCTTAGAAGTAGATACCAGGATGTAAATAATATGTGTTCATACTGTCAAAAGAAAAAAAAAGCAAGCAAGGAAGGAAGGAATACAAGTAGATCTAATCCATCATTGTGATATCCAATATCCAAGTTTCCCCTTAGATAAAACAGACATAAAACATGTGCTTTACAAGCCTCAGGTGACCTTCAAGACATCTAAGTATAGTATCTATGGATTTTAAGTATAATTAACAACTCCTCTTTTCCCATTTAAAGAATTCAAATTCTGTTTCCTTGACAGACAAAAGCCAATCAATCTGGTCCTCAAATGCTAATACAAACAATAAAAACAACATTAATTGGAATACTGAAAGGGCTGTTAGGTTTTTGAATTGTATAATTTTTTGTTTTGTCTTGTTTGTTTTCCTTCATCTTAACTTCATGACAATACTAATTTACAGGACTAATTAGGGAAATACCCTTTGTGTGATCCATCTCTAGGACAAAGAGCTGGCCTTTAAAACCCATCAGAGGAGCTACAGAGGTCCATGGCACTATGAAGGAGCTCGGATGTTTATTTCACCCGGTAGACCAAATGTGACAGATTGTTTTATTTACTGTGTCAATATTAATTTTCTGATTTAGGTAACGAAAATACAATGCTCATTTGTATTGTTGTAAAACTTGTAAAGATGCCCTGTAGGATAAGTAATACTCAAAGCAACATCCTAATTAAAAGGAAAACTCGGTTGTCTCACAAGATAAAATAAGGTGGCACAGAATTGTAAATTAGATACATGGTAAAAATGAAAAAGACAGGCTGGATAGGAGAGGAATGAAATAAGATTTGGAAATGTGCTTCTTAAATGAACACAAATTGTGAGATAATGTCTCACTGAACAATAAAAATAACAAACCAGTAGCAAAGATGTAATAGAATTTCCTGTGTATAGCACTTTAATCTTAATATAATTTTCCCCAGTGCATCCATGTTTATTGAACTACTATGACCACTTCTCACTCTGTCCACAGTTACTGAGTGTGCTCTTTGCTGTAAATAATTCCCCAATAATGAACATGAAAACAATCCAGAAATTGACCACAGTTTACAAAAGAAAAAAATGATACGGCATCTGCTCACAGAAAAACCTTGTAAGAGTGCTGAAAGTTTGTATGGTTGCCTCCTAGGAGCACAGTCAAAGTACAGAAAAGGCACCTTCCCCATTTCCACCCATGTCATCAACTTTACACCTTTGTTGCACTTTTCCTATCTTCAAAAAAAAATCAGAGAGGGCCGGGGATTTAGCTCAGTTGTTCCGGTGCCTCCCTTGCAATGGCAAGGTCCCGAGTGCGATCCCCGTACTAAAAAAAAAAACAAAAAAAAAAAGCAGAGATCTCCATGGCTCCTCAACCTGTGTTTGCTGGACAGAGAGCAGATGCCAAGGGAGTACTGTCCCAGCACTAAGATGAGGCGAGCAAAATACACACCTGTGCAGCCCTGGTCTCCCAGTTTGCAGAGTGGGCTGATGATACTTACAGCTAGCTGCAAGCCTGATTCACAGGTGGGTGTTTAGAAAACACTACCGAAATATAGAAGTGCGGCTCCAAACTCTATATGTATGAAAGGTGTGCTGGAGGGGAGAAATGGAGTCAAGGGGGAGCCCTCGGCCTACCACTGATCCCTACTGAGGAAGTGCAAGCAAATTCACGAATGCAGTCAACCCTGTGTGTATCTTAGATTTTTCAAGTCCAATGTGATGATTCCTCATTCCACTTTTGCTAACATTTGCATTGGTCATTTAATCCATGTATTTATTTCATGAGGTTCTAAAGTGCAAAATTTGAAGAAATTCCCAAGGCAGAGATCACACCCTGCTTATCACTTTGATTTTAATTTGATATAACTTTGAAATTAGAATCTGCTTTTTGCTGAACGTCAACACTCAAAATATTTTTTCTGCTATTCTAATTCTAATTCATATTTTTCAAAAGTTCATTAGGCAAAAGAAAGACACATTTTTCTCAAGCCTAGACAAAAATGCGCCAAATATATTAACAAATACATTTTATTAAATAGATGATCAATTAAATTCTTATTGAATATAATCTATAACTATATAATGTGACTTTTATCTTTTTTATATTAGATTAAATAATGAAAAAATAAGGATCATACAACAATGATTCTACTAGGTAAAAATAGCTCTATGACCAGAAGCAGGCGAATAAACAACTATCTTTATAATAATTTGTTATTGCTACAGCTGCAAATCATGACATATCTTCATAAATTTTGCATTTTTTTCTAGAAAAATTTTAAGGACTTAAATGAAATTTTCCAAATCTGATATTTTATCTGAAAAATCTTACTGATTAAAATACAAATAAAGTAGAGGCCATTTTGAAATACATTTCTAGGCATTAAATATTCAGACTTCCTAATTACCGACTAGCTGGTACAGAGACAACTTGAAGTCATAGAGAGATCATCACCAAAGAAGATTTCCTTTCTTGAAGCAGTGGGCTCCTCTCCAGGGAACATTTCCTGGGGACCTTCTCTACTGAGGTCTTTCCAGGCCATTGTTTAAGATGATCTTGGCATACTCCTTGGCTGAGGTATAAGGGACTCGAGGTCTAGCTAGGCCTTCAAAATCAACATGGAAGAGACCAAACCACTAGCTGTATCCACTGTTCCACTCAAAGTTATCCAGAAGAGAACATGCACAATATAGCTGAAGACTGACTTTATCAACATGGATAGCTGAAATTTTTTAGAAAGAAAAATTACCACCTTTGGGAAAGTTCTATGAGAACATAGACAAAACCACTGATGAGCACTCTGGACCACTTACTCTTGCTCTGCAAGGAATCTCAGTGAGAAGAGAAAAACCAGCTACCTTTTCACACATACCACAAAGCCACACACATGTAAGCATACACATATAGATGACACATGAGGTATTGTATTTGTTAATTAGATTGATTTAGCTATTCCATATTGTATACATATATCAAAATATGTTGTACAGTGGAAATATATATAAAATTCATTTATCAATTTTAAAAAATCATCTTTTCCTGTTTTCTGCTTGTATTAAGCAGGGTCTTTATTCAAGAAGTTAAGTTACATAACATTCTAATTGTGTGTTATTTATTTTTAACATTTGGTTTATTATTTATTCAATGCACATTTTTAAAAAATTTACCACTCACCAGGCACAAAGACACACACACTTTTCCCTTGTCCCTAGAAAGATATTCAGCAAAGACAGCATTCAAGTATTTCTAGTACAGCCTCCAGTAGTCCAGAAGTTCCACTTGTAAGTTGGAAGATGCGACAGTACATGCTGGAGGAAGTCTCCAAACTGAGCTTTTGTCCCCATGTCCAAACTGACATATGTCTTATAATTCTAAAAACACAACCTCCAAAATCAAAGGGTAGGTACACAGCTCTGGCCATGCCTATATATTTCCTAGACTAAGTACAAAAATGCACATATAAATGCAATATTCCATCTTATTTCATTTATGGATATCCCCAAGTTCATCCATGGATTCCCTGTTAGGATCCCAAAATATGGAGAATCCTCTAAATAGTCATACAATGATTTCAATTGGTTCAGCTTAAGAATTCATATTAGTTTCATTCATATTAGTATTCTAAGTTCAGTAAAACTCTGAAGTTATATAAATCTTTGCATTGAGCATTTTTTTTGTAAAATCAGAATAAGTAAGCCTATCTATGGGAATCATTAATATCCATTTCTTCATGCAGAAATTAAATGAAAAGGCAGAGTTGTTTATGAAGATGGTCATATTCCTAAAGAAGCCGGGTGAAAATTAACATTTATATACTAAATCAGATTTTTAATTGAACTGGGGATTTTTTCAACCAAAGTGACTCCTCTTTCTATACATTCAGCAAGGCAAGAGTCACTCTTCAAATTTTCTTTGGTGTCAGTCTGTATTTTTCAGATCTCTTAAAAATACTACACCACTGCAGATGCCAGCAGCCCCGCCGGACCATGCATGGTACCTGAATCTGAACAGCAGAGGCGCCAGGGGGAACATAAAGGCCATGGTTATGAGCCCCAGAAGATAGAGCAGAAGTGAACAACAGAAAGGGCCTCTCTGAGGCTCCTCAATGGAAATTGAGGAAAAGGAAGAAAATCTCTTCAATAAAAGCATGCTGGACCACCGTGGTTGGTAAGTTGGTGGGATCAGCACCTCCCATAGAAAGCTGGACTCACTTGGGTGGGGAGGACAGCTGGAATCTGCAATTGAACCTTGCAGAGTTTAATCCTACAGGAGGTCAGGGAACTCACCTTGGACCTTGCAGCCAGAAATCACCCTGAATCTCAGTAGACTACAGATGGCTTGCTGACACTAATCGACTTGGACCCACACACTGCGGCCCACATTGTCTACCAGGACAGCAGAGACATATCCTGAGGGAGAACTTTTGTTTTGTTTTGTTTTTATATATATTTTTTTCTTTTCTTTTCTTTTCTTTTTTTCTCTCTCTCTCCTACCTGGCTCTATATTTCTCTTCTGTTCCTGTCCCATTTTGAATTGTTTCTCTCTCTCTGTCCTCTTGACTGTCACTATTATAGTAAGATGAATACAATTTCTAGCTTCCCTATTGTTGTCAGTTTGTTCTGTACTTGCCTCTGTTCTTTCGCTGTCTTTTCCTCCTGTCTCCAACAGATTCCCACAATTTGCGTGATCTTCCCGTATCCGCTAGCCTCACCTCTAACCTTTCCCTCTCCCTCCATCTCTCTATCCCTCCCTCCCCAACCCCTCCTAAATCCTTATCCCAAATGGAAAATTTGCCATATTGAAGGGTTTACTTACTACAAACATATTTTGGGCTGGCCCCAGATTTTGATCTAGCTCGCGCGTGGTTAAAGGTGACAAATGAACTGCTATCACAAATTGTCATTTTCTAAGCTGTGTTTGATGCTGATTGTATCAATTGGGCTAAGGTGTCATGATTGATCTCATCAGTTGTCCTCCCTCATATACTGAAAACAAGATTACCTAAGAGGCATTAGAGACTCAAACCCTAAAAGCTCCAGCTATACCTGGAAGATATTTCCGAGAAGCAATCACTCCATAGGGGCTCAAAACACAAGTAATAAAGATACTCACAATAAGAAATATTGGAGTATCAGCCCAGGAATTAAAACAAACAAACAAAAAAAACAAACAGCACCAACAGCAGAATTAAAAATGAGAAGACACCTTGGCAGGACACAAACCCAGACTCTGAGCTCAACAAAGGCAAATTCTGGGGGAAACAAGGTGGAGAAATATGATAATCAACCACTTGGACACCCTGAACTGATAGCACAGGAAGTAACAAAACAGATGAATGAGGCTCTAGAAAAATTCAAAACAGAAATAATTTCCCAGATAACTACAGAGATGGTGAGCAGAGTGAAAGACATGATGAGAGACTCTAAAATAGAGATAGATAAAAAAAAAATAAATGAGCTCAGGACTGTGCTGGAAGCCATGAATGCCCAGCATAAGAAAGAAATGGAAATCATGAAGACCCAACGTAGGAAAGAAATGAAATCCATGGAACAGATTCAAACAGATATACAGGAGATTAAAAACTCCATTGAAAGTATTCACAGCAGATTGAGTGATGGTGAAGACAGAATATCAGATATAGAAGACAGGATTGTGGTTAGTGACTATGAAAACAAAGACTTCTTCAAAATAGGAAAGGACCATGAGAAATCAATCCAGAAGCTGGTAGATGATGCAAAGAAGAATAACATAAGACCAATAAGAGTCCCCCAAAAAAGAAGGAGAAAGTACAAATGACAAAAAAATCTGTTCACAGAAAAGCAGAAAACTTCCCAGACAGAGATACAGAATTTGACGTACACATCAGAGAGGCATATAGAACTCCAACTACCCATGATCAAAAAAAATCTACATCTAGACACATAATAATCAAGATCCCAGAAACCCAATAGAAGAAAAAAATCCTACAAGCAGTTAGAGAAAAGAAACAAATCAGCTACAAAGGAAAGCCCATCAGAATCACAGCAGACTTCTCAACACAAACCCTCAAGTTAAGGAGAGCCCAGAGTGAAGTATTTCGAGCCCTAAAAGAAACTTGCAAATTAGACAATTGTATCCTGCAAAATTATCTTTCAAAATTGATGGGGAAATTAGATACTTCCAAGACAAAGAACACCTGAGAAATTTCATGAACACTAAACCAGCACTCCAAACAGTTCTAAACAACATCCTAGAACAAGACAATGAAGGTCATAACTCCATGAGTCCCAAAAGAAGGAAGCCACTAGGCAAGGCAAGAAATTAAAGGAAGAGGGGGAAAAATAAAAAATAAAAGAGCCAACAAGAGTAAAACATCATGACAGGATGAGTCAATATTTATCAATTATAAACATCAATGTTAATGGCCTCAGTTCACCAATCAAAAGAAATAGAGTGGCAGAATGGATTGAGAAGCAAAATTCAACCATATACTGTATACAAGAAATACATTTAACTCAAAAAGAAATTCATAGGCTAAAAGTAAAAGGATGGAAAACAGTTCTCCATGTGACATGGAACCCAGAAAAAAGCAGGGATAGCAGTCTTATTTGCAGACAAAGTAGATTTCAAACCAAAACTAATTAAGAGAGACAAAGATGGTCACTACATCCTTGTGAAGGGAACAAACCAAGAGGAAGAGATGACAATCATAAATATATATGCACCAAATACAAATGCCCCCAAGTATAAAAAGCAAATATTTATAGATATGAAAAACCAAATAAGCACTAACACAATTGTAGTGGGGGACCTCAATACCCTACTCTCACAAATAGACAGATCATCTAGTCAAAAAATCAACAACAAAATTCTAGAACTGAACCAAGCTTTTGTACAAATGGATTTAACAGAGGTATACAGAGTGTTCCACCCCACAAAATCAGAATATACATTCTTTTCAGCTGTACATGGGTCATTCTCCAGAACAGACCACATGCTAGCTCATAGGACATGCTTAAGTAAATCCAAAAGAATTGAAGTTAACCTCTGCATATTATCAGACCATAGTGCAATAAAACTGAAGATCAATAACATAAGAAACTGCAAAACCCCTAAAAACACATGGAAATTGAATAACATACTCCTGAACAACCAATGGGTCACAGAGGAAATTAAAGAAGAAATTGGACAGTTTTTATAAATAAATGATAATGCCAACACATGATAATGCCAATACAGGAATCTGTGGGACACAATGAAAGCAGTTCTACACGGGAAATTCATAGCAGTGAATGCCCATATTAGGAAAACAGTGAGAGCTCAAATAAACAACCAGATGCTGAACCTCAAGCTCCTAGAAAAAAAAAGAACAAGACAGACCCAAACCTCATACAAGGCAGGAAAGTATAAAGATCAGAGCAAAAATCAATGCAATGGAGACTAAGAGAACGATACAAAAAATTAATGAATCAAAGAGTTGGTTTTTTGAAATAATAAATAAAATAGATAAACCCTTAGCCAACCTTATCAGAAAAACGAAAGAAAAGGCTCAAATACATGCAATTAGGAACAAAAAAGTTGAAGTCAAAACAGATGCAGCAGAAATCCAGAGGATCATCTATACCTACTTCAGGAACCTATACTCTAATAAAATGGAAAACACAGAAGACATGTATTGAAACTACTCTTTAAACTTTTCAATGAAATTGAAAGGGAAGCAATACTTCCAAATTCATTCCTGGAAGCAAGTATTACTTTGATTCCAAAACCAGGCAAAGACCCAAGCAAAAAAGAGAACTACAGGCCAATTTCCCTAATGAACACAGATGGAAAAATCCTCAACAAGATACTGGCAAACAGAATACAGAGGGTCATCAAGAAAATCATACATCTTGACCAAGTCAGATTTATCCCAGGGATGCAAGGATGGTTCAACATATATAAATCAATAAAGGTAATACGTTATATTAACAGAGCCAAGGACAAAAACCATATGATCATCTCAATAGATGCAGAAAAAGCATTTCACAAAATCCAACACCCATTCATGATAAAAACCCTACAGAAAATTGGAATAGAAGGTCTTTATCTCAATCTGATTAAGGTTATCTATGAAAAATCAACAGTCAACATCATACTAAATGGTCAAAAACAGAAAAGTTTCACGCTAAAATCAGGAACAAGACAAGGATGTCCACTATCACCACTCCTGTTCAATATAGTTCTGGAAACATTAGCCACAGCAATTAGAAAAGAGAAAGAAATAAAAGGAATAAAGATAGGAAATGCAGAAGTTAAACTGTCATTATTTGCTTATGATATGATACTCTACATAGAAGACCCCAAAAAAACTCTGTCAAAAGACTTCTAGATTTGACAGATTCAGTAGAGTAGCTGGATACAAGGTCAACACTCAAAAATCAATAGCCTTCTTGTACACAAATAACAGACTCACTGAGAGAGAAATTAGGGAAACAGTTCCTTTCACAATAGCATCCAAAAAAATGAAATATCTAGGAATCTATCTAATGAAGGAAGCAAAAGATCTCTACACTGAAAACTACAGCACTCTGAAAAAAGAGATTGAAGAGGACATAAGAAAATGGAAAGACATCCCTTGTTCCTGGGTAGGAAGAACCAATATAGTGAAAATAGCCATACTTCCAAAACTGCTATGCAGATTCAATACAATCCCGATTGAAATTCCAACAGTATATTTCACAGAACTAGAGAAAACAATTCAAAAATTCATTTGGAACCAGAAGAGACCCAGAATAGCAAAAACAATTCTAGGCAACAGAGATATGGCAGGGGGTATCACAATCCCCCACTTAAAACTATATTACAAAGCCACTGTGATAAAAACAACATGGTACTGGCAAAGAAACAGACCCAAGGATCAGTGAAATAGACTAGAAGATGCAGAAACAACTCCAGACATACTCAGCTACCTCATCTTTGACAATGGAGCCAACCATCCTCACTGGAGAAAAGATAGCCTCTTTAATAAATGGTGCTGGAAAAATTGGGTTTCAACTTACCAAAGATTAAAATTAGACCCATATCTATCACCATGCACTAAACTAAGATCGAAGTGATTTAAAGATCTAAATATTAAGACAGAAACACCAAAATTGCTGGAAGATAAGTTAGGTAGAACTCTTGAAAACATTGGCATAGGAAAAGACTTTATGAACAAAACTTCAGTAGCACAGGAACTAACACAAAGGATCAACTACTGGGATCTCATCTTATTAAAAATCTTCTGCACTGCAAGAGAAACCACCAACAGAGCTAGGAGACAACCTACAATGTGGGGAAAAATTTTACCAGCTGTTCCTCAGACAAAGGAGTACTATCTAGAATATATAAAGAACTTAAAAAAAATCAGACCACCCCCCCCAAATTTAAAGATCCAATTCAAAAATGAGCATCTGAAATGAACAGACATTTCTCAGACAAAGAAATAAAAGCAGGAAATAAACATACGAAAAAAGTCTGATCATCACTGGTCATTCGAGATGCAGATGAAAACAACACTGAGATTTCACCTCATCCCAGAAAGAATGGCTGCTATCAAGAAATCAACCAATAACAAACGTTGGTGGGGTTGTGGGGAGAAAGGAACCCTCCTCCATTGTTGGTGGGAGTGCAGACTGGTACAATCACTGTGGAAATCAGCATGGAGATACCTCAAAGAACTAGGGCTAGAGGTCCCATTTGACCCAGCTACTCCCCTGCTGGGTATCTTCCCAAAACAAAAGAATCATACCACAGCGATACATGTACACCCATGTTTAAAGCAGCACAGTTTGTAATAGTGAAAGCTTAGAAACAGCCCAAGTGCCAATCAGCTGGAAACTGGATAAAGAAAATGTGGGTTTTTTAATAAAATGGAGTACTACTCAGCCATAAAGAGCAAGAAACTAGAGACATTTATAGCTAAATGGATGCATATTGAGGCCATACTCTTAAATGAAATAAATAGGACACACGTGTAAATACCAAATAGTTTCTCTGGTGTGAGAAACTGAAAGTGTAAATAATGATTAAAATGAATAATTGATAACGTGAAATAGGAAGAAAAGGTGCAAAGGGGTAGGGGAAGTGGGAGGGGTAGGGGAAATGAAAGGAGGGAAAGGAAAAATTATGAGAAAAGGAAAAAATAGAAACAAAGTCTTTGTAAATAGGGAAGGGTGGAGGGGGTGAAGGGAGGACAGGGAATAAGGAAAAAATAAGAACCAAGACACATCATGTAAAGGTACAAGTTTCCAATGATAAATGTATGTGTATTGTATACTAAAAATGTATCAATAAAAGAATTTAAGGAAAATAAATAAAAATACTATACCCATATTCTACCATGTATGTTGGTCTACAGATGGTTTTGGTTTCTAGTTTGTTTTGTCTACCATGGGTGCTGCATAAATGAAAGGTCCCTGACAGGTTAATTGGCATGTAACCCTCCACATTTGCACACAGAGGCATGCAAAGTGCTTTTCTTATGGAGTACCTTATAAATGACCTACAGCAGGAATTACGTCAAACTGGATTGGCTCTTTTAAAATAAATGCTGTTAGAAAATGAAAACTACAGCATTCAGGCCATTAAGCTTTGTAGGAATAAAAAACATTTGCTAGATATTCCTTTTCGTGCCTGCTCTCTTTTGCATGCGTGTCTCCTCCTCTCTTTGTCAATTATAATCTGTAAAATAACACTTTTTAATAATTTCTTTTTAGAAACCCAATTTACATATCTCTAAGTATCAAAACGACCACAACCAAATACCATGATAGAAAACAATAATCTTCTTGGCTTTGTAATTAAATACATGAGAATCTGCATATTGTCTTTCTTCTTTGCAGAACCACTGCCCAATAAGAAAGCCCGCCAGCCAGTTATAAGCCAGGGAGATTTTGAAAACAGACACAGTCACACTGCTCATGTATAAAAGGACTGATTCATGTGCTAAACCAGGGGATAAAAATGAGGCCCTGCCTTCTTGGAAGAGAACAAAAAGAAAATTGTGACAGTTTCATTGTTAACTGCCAGGAGTTCAGCAGCAAGCACTAAACTGCCCAAGTGACACCAGTGATGTCTCGGCGTGCTCGCTGTAGGAACATTCAAGAGGAGAATTACCTAGTTAGAGTGGAGGAACTAGCTTGCTGGACGCTCACTGTACTACCACTTGGAAAAATGACAAAACCACACTGGAACCTGCATGCCTCTCCTCTTTCAGTCTCCTCAAGGCTGTAAAGAGACCATCATCACATTTCTCTTCACCATGATTTATGAAGTCCCAAACCTTGGCAGGGGGAAAATACTTCTGTGAGTTCTCTTTCTTTCCTTAATCAGAGTGAGAGGCAAAGTCAACAGGGATCAACAGAACTTTGGATGGGTACAGAGCACACTGGGATAAAAATGGTGCCTATTGCAGACGTGTGATGATGGACGACAAGGTTATAGAAAGGGTCTCACAGTCAGCAGGCTGGATGCAAAGATGCAAGAAGACAAACTGCCAAACCTTGCTTCAGTCTGGCTGTTCTATTTATAAGACTAATCTAGTGTTGCATCCTACATAGTCATGAACACACACACACACACACACACACACACACACAAGTCACTGGCAAGTGCTGAGTTAGCTGGTTACTAGGCAAACATCAAATCTAGATCTTGAATTGAGGTGATCTTAGACTGGAAATATCCCAAGCACCTGGCACTTTCAGTTTCTTTTTCAATGGAGGTACTTGTATTCCAAACCTGCAATTATTATTGCATATATTTTTAAATATGATCACAGCATATAATCATATACAAGCAGACAGATGTGGGAAAATGACATAAAGAAGAAATCAATAGACAACAAGAGCAAACTCACAAAGAGTTCCATTATTAGAACTGTCATATAGAGTGCACAATAACCCTGGTCACTTTGTTTAATGCATAAAGACAAACTTGAAGTGTCTTATAGGTTTAAGAACCCATAAAATTGACATAGCATATATGGAAAAGGAGCACTCTACAGGCTTGGGTTTTAATTCCAGACACACCAGTTGTGAGCTGAAAGGAGCTCTCCTTTCGCTTGTGCACAATACACTGATATCTGCTCTTCAGGCTGTTGTGTAGATTAATGGGATAACACAAACCCTAACACAGGACCCAGTCCATGCTGGGTTGCTGTTGTTTTATCTCTTGCCACCCCTTAGGGAAATGCAGAATCCAAGACAAAAATGTGTTTAGAAGGAGAGACTAGGAATGTGCATGAACAGAAGAAAGATAACTCGATGAAACAGCAAGAAGGTGGCCATCTGCAATCCAAATAGCAAGGGCTTAGGAGGAGTCAAACCAGCTGACACCTTGATCTTGGATTTCCAGCCTCCAGAATTATGAGAAAATAAATGTCTATTGTGGTTTTTTTTGGTACTGGGGATCGAACTTGGGTCCTTGTGCTTGCGCAGCAGGCGGCGAAACCACTGAGCTAAATCCCCAGCCCTAAATGTCTATTGTTTAAACCCACCAAAGGTGTGGAATTTTATTGCAGCAGCCCTAGAAATCTAATACAGGTTGAGACTCAAGAACTTCCATTTTTAACAAAACCCATGAGTGATTTTCATACCTAATCAAGGTTGAAAACTACAAGTCTAGGATATGCTGTAGCAGTCCAATACAGTTTTTAAAATAAGTTTCTAAATCCAAAGGCATTCCTCTTGAAGGTTATAAATGTTGCAGAATCTCCCTTGGCCCCTAACTGTAAAAGTCCTAGCTAGAACTGGGATAAAAGGTGCAGCCATGCGGAAGGTGGGCCATACTGTCCTTAAATGAACCACCCCTGAGAGACAGAAGATGCTGGGTGCTCAGGATACCAAAATGCCTTTTCAGCCCACTGCTCCATTGACATCTAGCTTCATTCCTATTGAACGGGGAGAAATCCTCTCAATTCATCGTATAGATGGGTTAAATGATGACTCACAAAAAGAAATGTCTATCCAAAGACCTCTGAATGTGCAAATGTAATCCACTAAAGGATCTCAGGAAGATGGTTGTCGATAGTGATAGGTTCTAAATCCAAGGACAAGCATCACTGTAAAAAGGAAAAGAAGAAGATGCACTGGGAAGAACACTGTGAAGACCGGCAGAGATTGGAGTGATGTGTGATGGAGCCACAGCACCCAATGGTTGGTAGGAGCCAGTGGAAGCCCAGAGAGAGGCATGAAGCAAATGTTCTTCCACAGCCTCTGGAAAGTACCAATCCTGCTGACAAATTAATTTTGGATTTCTGGCCTTCACAACTGTGAGAGGGTGTATTTCTGTTGCTTTAAGTCCCCAGGTTTGTGGTACTTTGTTACAACAGCCTCGGGAAACTAATGTACCATGCCCTTTGAGTGGTTGCCAACTGGGCTCTAAGTCCCAAACCACCCACCTGAACTTGCTGGGGGCTTATGAAGAGTCTCTCAAAGTCTGTTGAAGTCAAAGAGAGAAAGCCTTCTGGGAACACAGTTGTAAGCTGATTTTCTGGCAATTGCCCCCCAACACTAACTTTCAAAATGTGTTTCCCTGGGTTTGTTGAAATTCACAAGTGCATGACAATTAGGGAACATCTTTAACTGGATAAATGTTCCCACAACAGAACTGGAACACTGGCTGTTTTCCTCCTTTCTTTGGGAAAAATAAAATAAAACAACAGGAGGATCTAAACATAGAAAATGCACAATAAGCCCCCAACACACACGCCCCTCCAGCTGAATATCGGTGGCTGGACAGCATCTGGGAAATGTCCAATCTCAGCACTGGAGGCACCACCTGCAGAAGGGAACTCATGGTAGCAAAACCTATGATTCTCTGAAAAGAGAGTCTTTGAATACCAAAAGCTAATTTTTAAATATTTTATAGGAAAATGCCAATTAACCAGAAATGAGCTCTGCAGATTTCTTAATTAACTGTATTATTCCTACTCCTTATATTACACTTCAGGGGTGGGGGAGCTGCAAATAGCAAGCTGTTGAAAGGGATCATTTATAAAGCTGATATGATGATAGGACTATGTTCATGTAGCTTCTATAATCTTCTCATCGACACTGTTTGTATAGTTACTCCTGCTCCAGTAGAGAAGTGGTTATTATGGGAACCAAAGTTCTTCCCAGCCAGAGAGGCTCTATTCAAACAGAAAGACTGCCCTTCTTCCACTGTTCCCACCCTTTCCTTACATGTTCCTTCTTTCTTTCCCTTTGGGACTTATTTTCGCTTTTTGTACAATGGGGTAATAGTATCCTCTTTTCATAGAGTTCCCACCTTTTCCTTATATGTTCCTTCTTTCTTTCCCTTTGCGACCTATTTTCCCCTTTTGTACAATGGGGCAATAATATCCTCTTCATAGGGTTGTGGTGAGCAATACATATAAAGTTCTACGGATAATTCTTCATTCATAGTAAATACACAACATACTCTACCTCGTGGTTGCAACTGCTTTTCTCTCAGAGTCTTGGAGGCCAATGAATAAAATCTGTTTTATCTCTTTCTCCCATCTGGCTTCAAACAGATTTCCAAGGGTTTAGAGTCAGCATAAAGTGCCAGTTCTGAGAATCAGAGAAACTGGGGCATCAAGGCAAAAAGAAAGCACAACATCTGGAACAGGCTACTGTGGGAATGGGTCAGGTGTGGGACATGGGACTTCAGGCAGTGCTTCCAGGAATAGTGGGCACTGTGTAAAGTCCACTGTGTAAAGTCCAGTGTGCCTAGAGGAGGGGAGACATCACTCCAGGTTCCTGGGACACTACTGCAGCATCTGCCCTACATTTATAACATAAATGTGTTTTCTAGAAATGTGGAATACAATGAGGAACAAGATTTAAAAAAAATCTTTCTTTTTGCTGCAATTACAGGCTACATGGAATGCCTATCTTAATCAAATTATCACTCTGTGAGCATTTAATCACAGTCTTTGGAGAGCAAAATGAAAGAAAAGAGAACCATGAGAAACAGCATATCAGCAAACATTGATTGGATACCATCTCAAAGTTTCCATGGATGTGTTAAATCATTTCATCTTTTCAGTCAACATATAAGATACATACTATCACTGTCCCTATTTTACAGATAAGGGAACTGATGCCCAGAAAGATTAGGTGACCTTAGTGAAATTCATATAGTGAGTAAGTAGGAGAGAGGAGAAAGGAAGGCAGCAGGAAATGATCAAGGCTGCATGCCAAGCACTACACTAGACTAAGCCTTGCCTACACACCACAGTGGAAGATCAATCTTATTCAGCAAGGGGGCGAGAAAGGGCTAAGGAAGCAGCTTTCTGCAGTGAAACAGATCCCAGAGGCCAAGGATGAGCGGGAGTTGCCTAGTCCTCCCAACCACAGTCCCTTTCTTATAGTGACAGAGGCTGACCTTGGCTGATGAAGCATAAAGGAGTTGGGCTAAAGCTTTCAGAGAAGTTCTCAAAATCAGACCAGAACTGGTTGGTTGGAGAAAGCACCTCAATCGCTAATGACCCAATGAAAGCTAAATCCAACAGTTCATATTGCTGCCTAAATCCAACTGTATTGCAACTCCAGCAGTCACCAGGATCTTGGCTACTTCTGTATTAGAATCTAGACCTTAAAACCACTGTCATTCTCAAAAGCTGGATGTCTCTGCTGCCATCCTAACCAGCACAATAGGTTCTGCCTGTAATGAGTATTTACCTTCAAATTAAATCTTCACATGGATGAGTCTGACTGGTGGATCACATGTCTCTGCCCTTTCTCCAAAGAAATTGGAAGAATCTCCTCCTCTACACAGGTTAAACAAAACTGGTATGGAACAAGCATATTCAAAACATGCCAGGCAGCCAAGAACCATGGCAGATGTCCACTGAACTAGATGAAGAAAAGTAAGAGCAATCCAGGAAAAATAATACCATGTGTGTAAACTTAGGTATGAGAAAGGTTCCCAGCATATGTAAAAAAATTAAAGAAGACAGTTCACTGGGGTCATAAAGAATGATAACGAGAGTCACAAGGCAGCACCTAACTCATACAGATTCTTATAAAAATTTTAAGGATTTTGATTTCTTTTCTCCAACAGCAATAAAAAGTTATTGATAGATTTTAAAGAGAGGAGTGATGTTAGCTAATCTGAATTCTTAAAAAGATTGGCATGACCTCTGTGAAGAACAGATTTGAGTGTAGCAAGAATGGAACCAAAGAGAATATTTAGGAGTGATTTCCATGAATCATGAGATGATGGGAGGGTGGTTTAGGCTGGCACAGGCAAAGATAGAACCCGGGGGATTCAGCACACACTCAGATGAATTTAACAATTCACTGGGCCAGATGTGGTAAAAGAGATTCGAGAGTTAAGTTACCAAAACAGATAATTTTTTAGTCTCTGAATTAGAGAATACTGAGCACAAACAAGTTCTAGGAGGAACAGGGAAGATAATGAATTAAGCTTTATTATGATGACTATCAGTTGTCTTCTAATAGAGACTTGGTCAAACCGTAGTTGGATGGACAGATAAGGAGCTCAAGGTAAAATCTGAGATGGAAGTATTAATTTTGGAGTCATCACAGAGATGGTAATTGAAATCATGGTTGCTTTAGTCTCAGCACTCTGGGAGACTGAGGTAGGATGCCCACAAGTTCAAGCCCTGCCTGAGCAACTTAGTGAGACCAGTCTCAAAAAATGTTAAAAAGGGGTGGAAATATAGTTCAGTGCAAAGGCCCGGGATTCAATCCCTAGTGCTGCAAAAAAAAAAGAAAGAAAGAAAGAAAGAAAGAAAAAGAAAAAAAAGGGGAGGGAAGAAGGAAAGAAAGAAAAGAAAACTTTGGAACAAGACATATAACATTCTAACATTTAAAGATAAGCAGAAAAGAGATTAAGAGGACCAGAAATTTTCCATATCTTTACCTAAGAAAATCACAGAGGACAATTTCTGTAGATATAATTTTACAAAAGCTACATAATTAGAAAGGTACAGTCTGGGAAAGAAACCCAATGCTATCAGACTCCAAAGCCAATAATCTTTCTTTCTACTAGTACAACATGGAAAGATTGAAAATCTACAACACAAAGACTATAAGTGACATATAAGTGTCAAAGCTACAGTGGGAAGCACATTGTTGACCATGTAGAGGCCGTGAGCGGTAAAGGAGGAGCAGTACCTGGAAAGTAACTTCCCTAAGAACAGAAACCCTTCTCAGACCTTCAAGGCCCCTTATGATCAAGCCCTGCCTAGTCTCCTACATTTTCTTGTCTTTTACTTACACACTGGTATTCTTTATCTTCTTAGGGTGTGTTGAACTTTTGTCTATCTTATGGCCTTTACACTAACTTTACTAGTTGGCTTATTCTCCTAGGTCATCACCTATAGCTCTTTGTTGCTCTTAGTTCAAATTCACACCCCATAAAAGGTGTTGTTTAATGCCCCAATTTAAAATTCTAGCCCCAACTACCCCATCCTCATTCTGTACTGCATTTTGGGACCCATATTAAATGAAAATACCTTCTTCATGCATTTTTTTATTGTCCATTTTCCCTGGAAGACTGAAAATCCCATGAGAAAATGACCTTACCTGGCTTTTCTCTTTAATATTTTCCACCCTGAGCACAGTACCCGGCCAGGGCACATGTTAAGTAAGCACTTGTTTAAGGAATTATGGAGAAAGGAAGGGAAAGAGACCTAGGGGGAAGGAGAAGGAAGAAGAAGAAAGGAAGAGAGGGAGGGTTATTTTTAAAGACCTTAATAAAATTCTTCTCACCACTCCCATCTGGATCTTACATCATAGAATCTCCAGGCTAAACAAACAAGACTTCAACATCCATTGATTCCAAGTCCTCTCGACCAACACCTGGATCTGTCAGGGCACTGCTGGCTCATCCTGTCTCTATGTCAACCACCCTCTGTATTCTAGTCCCAACCTGGCCCTTCCATGTCCCATCCATTCAGCCCAGAGATTTCCTTACCATTCCCACTAGACTTGTGCTTTGTGACATTTCCCAGAAGCTCCCCGCTGCCTCACTGGATGTTACCACACTCTGCCTCTGATTCCCAGTGTGTCTCAGAGAAGCCCTATGTGGTCCTTGGCTGCACTTCTGAGCAGTATGCTTCAGTACTGTCACCTTCATCTGCTAGATGGTCTGGAAAAATGCCACTGTCCTCTCTTTGGTCACAGCACTTGGATGACTCCTTTTCCCTTAGGGTATCATAATAGAGATCCAGGAGAATACATCTTCCATCATGGGGTCTTACCTCCAGCCTGAGATACACACTTTGGAATAGCTATAATTTTAGTCCATAAAATATGGATCTAGTTACATGTAGAAATAGTTCATATCTACCAACCACAGCCACTTAGAAATAGCCTTTAAAGAAAGTATTGGTGCCCCAGATAGAAATATCAAAGTCAAATATTTCCATAGTCATTAAATGCTAAGTTCTAGGTTCTATGATTCTAGAAACAAAAATACAGATAACCTGACAAATAAAAATGACAACACTAAATCTTGGGGGCAAAGAAAAAAAACCTGTAGTTTTACTCCCAAACTGATACAGGGCTTGCAAATTATAATTTATTAAATTGTGTACTGAATGAAGAGGTGAATCTTAGCATTTCCTGCTTAACTTCTTTCTTTCATTCCTCCTTTACATCCATAAATATTTTATTAAGCATCTACTGCTATATACATCATCATTTTAAGCAAGGTAATTCTCATGCAGGAAAAAATATGACATACATTTTGTTCTTAGGCTTTCAAAGAGGCAATGAGAGCACAAACCACATACAGGTTTCCCTGCTATGCTCATTCAGTTAATCCCCTTAGCTTCCTTTTTACAGCATGTGTAACACAATTCATTATTTGTTCAAAGTCTGTCTTCTATTCCAGACTCTAAGCTCCGGAAGGGCAGTGATCTTGTGAAACCTACATTCTCAAGCCTTAGCATAATGACTGGGATTATAGACTCAGTAAATATTGCTTACATAGACAAATGGCTACTAGTAGGTTTCATATAATATAATATGTTTATACAACATGTCATGAGAAATGTAAGAGTAGAGAAAAAGCAGTTCATTAGAGGCAAGAGTATTTTTTTTAATAAGATGATAAAATACAACTCCAAGTTCAACTTTTCCAAATCAATAGGAAAAGATGTGGGACCTAGATCTTCCAGTCTGACCAACTCACGGCCTGTTTTATATGGAACTGGAACGCTTTGTTGTGATCAGTTGACTGGAGGACCAAATCTCTTGTCAGTTACGGGGATTCCTACACACATATGATAAATTATAGTAAATACCCCCTTTAAAGCCATTCTCAGAGGAGTCAGTGCCACCATCTGTTAATGACAAAGGGAGAACAAGCATTAGCATTATTCTCACCACACCACCACTGAAATACTTCAAGTGCTTGTACACAGGGGCCACTGTAAGTGCCTAGAGTTGAGAGACGTGGTGAACTGAGTAACAAAGAGGTGAGAAAAAAGAACAGTGACATCTCTTTAAAATGCTACCGTGTAAGCTTTCACCTTGCTGGCACCAAGTTCAAGCCCAGGTGGGCACACCTCGCCCAGACTGCCTGTTCTGGCCCAATGTACAAGTCTTGCCAGTCTGCTTTTTAAGGACAAAGAAGGACACTGCTTGGTGATATGGCCACAAGCTGTTCAGGGAAGAGACTTGCTCAGCACATTTTAGCTACAGAGCAAGCCTGAGCCTATTTCAGAGAGCTACATGAAATAAATAATCATGCAAAAGCAGATTCTTTCTGATAGGGCTCTGACAGCTGCTCCAAGAGGTAGGTCCTTGCAAGCCCATCTTTCAACAATGAACTGACCCAAAGATCCAGGAAAGCTCCCAGACAGGACCATATGGCCTGGAATAAAAACATATTTCAAACTCTGTTTATTATGCATATCTTTCAAAGGTTCACTAGTCTGTGATGAAGCATTGCACCTGCATGGCTTTAATAAGCCTCCCAAGCAAGTGCAATTATAAAATCACAGGCACCTGAAGAATTTGTCCTCTTTTAGACACCCACTGCCCACCCATGACTGGTCTCATTCTTTTTAATTATATGGGTTTGCAGTATTTTGTAAGCTGAGATCAATACTTATTCAGAAAATAAGACTCCTTATAGACCTCAGAGTGAGAACCATGAAATATTTCTCCTAAACCTTGGAGACGCCAATATTATTGCATAACAAACCTTCCAGTCTTCCCAAAAAGGAAAGAAGAAATTCAATTGTGCAGCCCTGTAAAGCAGGAGAATACTTGGCATGAATTTAGACTGGACTTCACTCATCAACAATATTCGGAGTGAAAAATAGCTTTCCTTCACGAATGAGCCCTGTGACTCCACATCTGGTTGGAGTATTTGTTCATTATTCACTCAACAAATATCCATTCAGCAGCTGTCATGTGCCAGACTCCAGACTAAATGTGGTGATCTAAGGATAAATAGCACCTAATTTTGCCCTTAGAGTTAATGGTCTCATTGGGAATATAGATCCAAAAGGAACTGGTTTAGGAATATAGCAGGATATGGGCTATAAAAGACTCTGGGCCAACAAAGCCTCGACACTTTTAGGAAGGTCAAGGACAGCTTCCCAAAGAAACAGGAATCTGAACAGAAACTCACAAGACAAAATAGGCATTCATAGCTAGTCATGAAAAGGAAGCCATGGGCCACTCAAGGTTGAAAGTATATTCATGCATCATTTCTACTGGCTTCTCCAAGAGACCTAAAATGTGTGTATGTTTTGAGGCCTCAAGGCCTTTTTCCTTCATTGTCTCTAATTAGCTTATGCACAAGCAAGGTATGTTTATCTAGCATGATCACTTGATTGAATGGTTGCCTTGGAATAGATAATCATTGGAAATCTATGAGCACTGGAATCTTTCTCTCTAGGTTCTGCCTAAACTAACAATGTATGTGAAATCTGGAATCCTTTTTTCTCTGTGTTCAAACACAGCTTACAGAGGTACCTCTCAGGATTTTAGGAGTAAAGTTTTTGTAAGACAGCTTGGCCTAATTATTGTTCATAGTGACAGAGTAGTTGCTTCCTGCCTGCTAAGATTTCTATTCCCCTTGAGCCCAGGGTCAAACATCAAAAAAGCTTTTAAATCATATCATAGAATAATTATATCATACTTGGCCTTCTAAGTGAAGAATGCAAGATTATCAGTTATAGATGAAGATTTTAACTATGAAATTATGTGAAACACCTGGACATATATAAAAGAAGTGGTAACCTTGCATCTTAGAAGTACTAATACTGACATCAGAAATATACAGGATCAATTTCTTTGACCAGTGATTGTTATTTGGAAAGTGTACTGAGGTGAAAGAAGATGAATATAAAGGAGGAAAGAAAAAAAGAGTTGGAAAGGCAGAAAGGAATATCTATTTACTCAATCAACAGTATCTCCAAGCTTTTTATCTCCCAGATAACAGCAAACATGCAGCCAGGGCACTATCTTTCAAGCCTTTTCAGACTCGAGAAGAACAGCAGATTACCAAAGAGGATACCTTAGACTGCTCTTGCCCATAGAAAAACAAATAGCTACTGTTTATTGATGGAAAACATACTGTTCACCATAACCCTTAAAGACTGATGTAGCTATGTCCATTATATACACACAAAACAACGATGTTCAGAGAAAGTAAATATGTTCAAGGTGATGAAGAAAATGTGTGAAAGAGAAAGGTTGAAATGAGTCATCTGCCTCCAAAGTTCATGTTCTTCCCAGTCCTTATTTTGCTTTCTTCCTTGTTAATCCTTATAGGAGTTCACAGCCCTGCCTAAGAGGTAGAATAGCCATCATTCTCTCTAACCTATCTATTCTTTGAAAGACTCTGAACCACTGCTCTGTAGGTGTCCATGGCAGATGAGGAGACACCGGAACTCTGCTCAAGTGTCTTACGGAGCATATGACTGATAGCTGCAGGTCTGTCTGTGCAATATCCCTTTTTATTCAATCTCACTGTCCTTCATACATCAGTTAAGTCTTTTTCTGGTTTTGTGTATTAAAAAGACTAAAATCTCCCTAACAGGCATCAGTAGAAAGGGAGAAAGAGAGAAGATGTGCACAGAAATTGAAAACCTTGTATTTTACTGTGAACTTCAGGGCAGAGAAAACCATAGACAAGGGAAAAATGGGATCAACAGAGTTGTCATACTCTTTGACTCGGGACTTTCCAATTATTTAAACTGGTCAGGACACTGCTCAGGACTTTCTAATTGCTGGAATTCCATTGTTTTATCATATAGATACTGTATTGACTTTGTTTGGATTTTAATAAATCCATTCTATTATGAACTGCTTCTTTGAAGTCAAGGAATCCATAGACTACATCTTCCTTCAACATTTCATTGACCATTTCCAACAGCAACTTTCTTGAATGAAAATGGAATGAATTTACTCCCATTCTGGATCTAATAAAACAGAATTCATATTCACTGAGTATTTACAGATTGCCAAGCACTGCCTGAAAGATTTCATATGCACAACTCATTTGCTGCTCTTTTCAAAAAAGTAGATACTATTCTTGTTCCCATATTATGAAATTATAGGGTGGCCATGTTATTTCTCAAAGGCCATGAATTTGGTGACAAGTCTCAAGTGCAGTCTCTACTGATAGATTGGAATAGATCAGAAATTTGAAGATAATTCTTGAAGGAAAGCCATCTCATGTTATTTTCATTAATATTTTCATATTTATTCCTTCGCTCAGTCAACATACATTGTTTTTCTTCCAAGCCACTGGGAATAAAGAAACAAGTACAGTAAGACTCCAAACCTCAAGGGATCCTCCATCAAGGGTCAGATCCAGAAAGAAGCAGCTGTAATACAATGCGATCAGAGAACCTGCTGCGTGCATATTGCTACACACCTATCATCCCCACACTCTGGGAGGCCAGGGCAAAAGGATCCCAAGATCAAGCCTAGTCTGAGAAATAGTGACTTAGCAAGATCCTGTCCTGAAATAAAAACTGAAAGAAAGGATTGGAGGAGTAGCTCAGTGCAAAGGCCCCGGGTTCAAAACCCCGTATTTCAAGAAAACAATATCCAGTTTTCCAGCTGCTTTAATTGGGTTAGTGAGGAGAATTCAGTGGAAAAACAAGATTTGGGACATTGATGATGATAATGAACATTAGATCTATTGCTAGTCAATGAAACTGACAGATATTATTTTTTTACTCCTTTAAACAACCTGCCAGACTGGTGTGCCCCTCATCTGAAACAAGAACACGAGCCAAAGAAAGTAACTTACACAAGTCCCCAAAGATCACAGAGGGAAGAACCACAACTTGAACTCTTTCCAAATCCTATTTCCATTCCACTACATGATCTGATATAAATAATAATAGCACCAAAGATAATAGGGACCATTTACATGCATTGAAGGATTACTGCAGCCCAGCCGCTCTGCTACAGACCTGATTGTTATCAACTCATTTAACACAGGAATCGCTGTGGTAGAGATGACTTTTAGCCCCGTTTTGTAGTGAAACAAATGGGGCATGAAGAGGGGCCAGCAATAAGCTATGTCCACTGGGACAGTCTGCACTCACAGTTTCCCCCGTGGGGAAGAGTTAGGCTCATGAGCAATAGAACCACAGATGAGCTCGCCTCAGGGACCTGACTCAGCTTCATGGCGCTCACCGGAAGCCACATGACCTTCTGAACCTCAGTCCTGTGGACAGAAGTGCAGACACCAGTGTCCACCATTTTAACCCACATGCTAAAGGTGAGAATTTCTTTGCCCACCTCACTCCCAACTTAAATGCTTATTCATGAGCACATGCAGCACGTGAGATACCTCCTCGCTGGACTCCTAGTGTTGCTTTCTGAAAAATAGAGCCAGGATTGTTCATTCAGTTTGGGTTTTTAAATGGGGGACTGTTTCCCCACAGCTTTGGCATGCTGGGCTGGGTAGTCCTGAAGAGAGATAAGCAACAGCAGCCTTGACTGCCCAATGCCTCAAGCTGTAGGAACAGCCCTCCGGAGGACACTATTCACCCCAAACCCAGCAGCCAATTACTCAGAACCCGTTTAGTAAATGAGCTTATTCCGTGCACTAATTAGAGCCCTGTAAAAATAAACTTGCAATGGGAAGCTAGATCTCTGTGGCTAGCTTTCCTGTTTTGGAGCATAACAGGATGAGGTTTGCTGGAGAGGCAAGGCAGGCAGTAATGTAGTCCACGAACTCGAAGCAGGAACGGTATCAATTCAAACTCCAGCTCTGGTACTTACCAGCTGTGCAGGCATTAGCAAATTATTCTGGCCTCAGTTTGCTCATCTGTGAAATGGAGATATTAGAATCTACTTATGGCATTTGAGAGTCTCCCATGAGGTAATAACATGCTTGTACCTAACATAAACTATTTACTGCATGCTTTTTTATACTCAACAAACAGTCCTAGCCCAAAGAACAGGATATTAAAAAATAGGGAAAAGAAAAGAAAATTTACTAAAGTTTGATTACTCGAGTCTGAATAAATAGATTTGCTCTAGTCGTCAGGAATGTCTGCGGTACCCCTCGACTGACATTAATTTTTTATGTAGCTAAGCAACTTTTCATCTAACCATTAAATAAATAATAGATAAAATTATCTCAGCTTGATAAGATAATTCCCTTAAAAATAAATTCCATATACCTTTTTTATCCCCTAGTACCATCAGAACACCCAGTACATACAGTCGTGCCTCGGTACGCAAAATTAATTTGTTCCATGATTCTGGGGAAGATGGCCACATTCATGTTCATGTGGGGAAGATGGCCAGAGCTGTGGTCATCACCCAATCCAGAGTTCTTAGTAGGAAGCAAAATTTTGCAGAATTTTTTTGTTCACAAGCCAAATTGTTCATGAACAGATACGTTCATGAACCAAAGCATTACTGTATATGTTTGTTGACAAATATACTTGGGTACATTTCTGCCATTCCTGAGGAAAATCAACTGGACTGAATATTGTTGAGTCAGCACTACTATCATGAATATTTATTTCTTTGAGGTTGAATCTTACAGTTCTGGAGTTTGGGGAGTCCCAGAGCAATATACCAGCATTCAGTGTCTGATGGGGGCCTTTTTGCAGCCTCCTCTCATGACAGAAGGACAAAAAGACAAAAAAGAACACACCAAGTTCCTCCAATCTTTTCACAGGGTCACCAGTCCCATTCATGGAGACAGTGCTTTGTGATTTAATCACCTACTAAGAGGTGCCACTTCTGAATACTATCACAGCAGATCTTTGGTTCCAATATAAGAATTTGTGGGAGACACACATTCAGACCTATAGAACAAAACAATAAAGAACCAAGAACTTATCTGACTTCTGAGCCACAGGTAGTTTATTTCATGAGTGCTTTATAAAAAAGTTAAAGTGAGATAGGACATAGGGCAAGACTTAGGCTGGCTGAGAAGAGGGGCAAGGCGGGTTCCCAGGATCTACACAGCATCGCCTCTCAAGACCTGGCGGGTAGAACCTCTCAGGCTCCCCAGAGATGTGGACAACACAAAGAGGGGATGCCACCAGGAGCCTGCTTTACACTACCCAGTGTCTCCCAGACCCAGGGTACGCGTTTATTTTTGCTCTTTTTCTCTTTTGTTCAGTCCAAGTTCACTCGGTAGAATCAGTTTCTCCTTTACTCCTTCACCCTCCACTTTTCAAAGAAATGTTTGGCACCATTTTTAGCTCGTCTTGTTCAATTCTTTGTTCAAGGTGAGAAGGACCTGGAATACATTGAATTGGAGAGCCATTTCTAAAGGAACTACCCAATAACAACTAAGTATATCAGTACTAAAGCTTTCACAATCTTAACTCCACTGGAGTAGGACCATTGTTAGCCTAAGAAATAGAATACACTCCAAGAACTGAGCTGAAGTTCTGCCTGAATTAATTATAATTTTCATAGAAGCTGAGCAAACCTGTTAAAATAATTTTATCGTCTACAAAACTTTAGACTGTTTTCGTGCACAAGAACACTATACATTTAGCATTATGAAACATTATGTCTATATTTTATGAGTTGAACAGTTGCTAATCATTGAAAATTATAGCTGTCATTTTGCACTGTGACAATAAAAGCTAATTATTATTTAAACTCCATTAGAAGACTAAAAACAGACTTATTTGTTTAAAAGAAAAAGAGAAAACATGCTACATCTTTTGTTCTGCATATGCAATAGTTGAATGAAAAAGTCAGAGCTGTATACCTTCACGTCTGCCATTCTAACACACTTGGATAAGAAGTTAAATTATGCCTCATTATCGAGTTTCTATGGAAATGTTTTTGTATTTTTAAAACATAAGAAAACCTTGAAATAGCTTCTCTTCTGTAGTTTGGTCATTTTCCTGATTCGACAAACAGAAACAAATTCAATGTGACTATTTAATTCTCAGCTGCATAAAGATTTAAACCCATGTCTGAGAACTGGACAATCAAATTATGTAGTAGCACAGTAGCCAGGAATAAACCCAATACTTAAATGCAGTTTATTCAACATTATTAACACAAATAAAATTTACACCTATGGTCTTGTGCATTAAAAATAATTTTTCCCACATCGTATAGCAATATTTTGCTATGCCAATCAAATTAAACCACCAGAAACACAGGGAAAGAAATCAATTGTGTAACAAAACTTTGAAAAGTATGGTATTTATCATGTTCAAGACAGGTTTATTCTAGTTTTAAATAAACTTTCTTTTTCTAGGCCTGGCCTTTTTCCCTGTACTTGGCTTTGCTTTTTGTTTTGGTTTGCTGGGTAAGGTGCTCAACACAACCATTCTGTCAAACCATCCATAAAATCCTTTTTCTCCAACCCCACATGAATTAAAAGCAACACACACATGCACGCACGCACGCGTGCACACACACACACACACACACAATCTCACTAGCCTCAAACAAATTTAACTGTATTGATTTTAGTCAAAAGTAGAACTAAAATCTGATGCCAAGAATGAGAGTTGGAAAATGATGGTGAGAAAAGTTTATAGAAAAAGCCTTGTTCCCTTATTTCCCAGTGAGCAGCTTCAGAGGCTAATTGCAAAATCACCTCAGCAAATCTCCTTGACTAAGGGGAGGGAAGCCATTTCAACAGCCTTCTGAGCCCTGAACTCCACATCACTCTATAGCTGAAAATTGATAGCCTCCAACAGAACCTTAGTCTGAACAATAAGTGCATCAGCCACACTACCTGAATCAGATTCCTAAATTAGCAACCTCTACCGCCACCATTAACTCACATTGGCAAGACATACATAGTCAGGATCAGTCTTCCATATCATGTACCACAATAGCCTCATCTGCAAGTTATGAGCAGGTGAACAATACAGATGAGACAAAAAGGAACAATGTCTGTGATAAAGTGCAGTCAGAGTGAATGAGAGGAAAAGAAATGCACAGGGTACACATTTTAGAGCAAAAAGAACTTACCGGTTACCTAGTCTGGTTTTGTAGCTTCCATCGCATGAGAGTATGGGAATAAAAGCAAGTGTAGAATACGAAAGCAACCCCATTGGCAAAGAAAAAATGTGTGTACCATGTCAAATGCCCACGGGGCCTCTCAGCATTTGTGATACCATTACAAAAATGGAAACAGACAAAATCATTGTGGTAAAATTAAGAGAGGAAGGAGTTGGCTTTTCTACTAGGGATTTGAAACTTGCTTTCAGTTAAAACCAGTCAACTGAAACTTTGAGACAAGTTTCTTTGTTTTGAAAGAAACCATACCCATCCTTAATTCATCCGTTCATCATTCACTTACTATGTCAACAAATATTTATCCAGAGCTACAAAGTGCCAGGCACTGTCCTGGCTGTAGGAGTATGGCTATGAACTAAGCAGAGCAAGTCTCTGGGAGGGAATTGTCAATAAACAAGCACAGATATGTACATATCAGGTGGTGACAGATGACACAATGAAAAGAAATAGGGTAACAATAGGAATTGTTTGGTGATGCTGGTTTATTTAGTTAGTGGTCAAGAAAGACTTCACTAAAAAGTCATATAGGATGAGAATTATGAAAGAAAGGCGATATGAGAATATATGGGCAAAGCATGGGAACCAAGGGGGAAGTGCACATGAAAAGGATCTCACAGGAAACTTTTTCACATGCATGATGAACAAGAGGAAGCCCAGGAAGATTTCAATGAGGAAAGGAAGAGTGGAACAGCAGGAAGGAAAAAGGAAGGGTCTTGTAGGTCTCAGCCAGGAAAGTGGATGTTATTCTGGGATGGAAAGCCATTGCAGAGTTTTGAGAAAAGAGATAACAGGATCGGACTTTGCTGGCACTGTAAAAAATGGACTGCTAGGCACAATTCGTGATAGCTAAAACTTGGAAACACTCCAATTGCCCATCAACTGGAGACTGGATAAAGAAAACGTGGGGTTTTTTATAAAATGGGAGTACGGCTTAGCCATAAAAAATGAGAAATTAGAGACATTTATAGCTAAATGAATGCACATTGAGGCAATTCTCTTAAGTGAAAAAAATAGCTCACACATGTATAATACCAAATAGTTTCTCTAATGTGAGAAACTGAAAATGTAAATAAGGACTAAAAGGTATAATAGGTAAGGTGAAATAGGAAGAAAAGGGGCAAAGGGGATGGGGAAGTGGGAGGAGTAGGGGAAAGGAAAGAAGGGAATGGAATTAATATGAGAAAATGGAAAAATGGAAACAAAGCCTTTGTAAATAGGGAGGAGTGGAGGGGTTGAAGGGAGGGCAGGGGAAGGGGGAAAAAATAAGAACCAAGAGAGATTATATAAAGGTGCACATTTCCAATGATGAATGTCATTATATTGTATACCTGAAATGTACCAATAAAATTCATTAAAAGAAAAAAGAATGGACTGCTAGGAACCATATATAAAGCACAAAAATTAATTAGGAGGCCATTGTATTAAGCCAAATAAGAGAGGATGGTGAAACGAATTTAAGTATAGCAATAATGGAGATTATGAACATATTTGGGAGGAACTGATGTGAAGTATGACAGGAAGCAAAGAGTCAATAATGACTCCATAGTTCTTATCCTGAGCAACTTGAACTATCACGTTGAGACAGACAACACTGAGATGCTTTTTCAAATTCCTTACAAATATGTTAAAATGTAAAGTATCTATTAATAATCCAAATGGAGATGTTGGATAGGCAGCTGAATGTACAAATCTGGAGTTGAGGGAAGAGTTTAGAGTAGCATTATATAAATGGGAATTGTCAGCTTGTAGGAGTGATCTATACCAAGGAGACTGGATGAGATCATTCAGGGAATGATCATAAATAAAGAACATTTCTAGAGACTGATTCCAGGTCTATTTCAGTGGTTAGAAGTCAGGAGGATAGGGAGAGGTACCCTAAGAAACTACCAGTGAGATGGGAGAACAAAGAGAACTAATTGTCCCTTGAAGGCTGAAACTATTTCAAGGAAAAATGGAGCGACTGTGTTCATTGCTGCCTATAGGAAAAGTCAGGTGAGAACTTGTGTATTACCATTGTATGGGACAATTAGAGGTCACTGATATTCTTGCAAGAGCTTCTCCTTTGAAGTAATGGGAGCAAAGCCAGAAAAAATGAGTTTAAGAGAATAGCACAGAATTGTATCATTTAAATGTTTTGTGGAAACTTCCCACACCACAAAAATTCACCAGGAGTGAAACACTTGGACACACATTGTACTGCTAGTTCCAAAGAAAATCCAAGCAGACACACATACCTGAGTGTGAGTGCATACACATGCATGCACATACACTCATGCAAACACACCTGCATTCACTCCATACTCACACAAAAAAGAGAACTGACCAGAGAGAAGTGGTTGCAAGAAATGTGGTGACCACAGTAGGAATTCTCAGAACATAGGCCAGAATACTCAGAACTGAGTCCAAAATGCTAATAGTAAAGGTCGCAGAAATAAAGAGTAAGAATTGGGATAAAGAATGAAAAACTGGCAGCAAGTTAGCCTTGGCTAAATGATAAACTCCTTGAAAGCCAGAACTATGTCTTTATTCCTGTTTTTCTAAAAGAAATGCTAGAGTAAAAACAATAAAATTCACCATCAGGCAGATTCTGGCTCCCAAATTTGTTGGATGTGATTGTTGGATGTCAGAAAGATATTAAACTTCTTTATGCTTCCATTTCCACATATGAAAAAAAAACAGTCATCTTATAATGTTACTTTAAGAATTAGCAATAATATTTATATGGCAGCTGGTACAAGATGTGGGAAATAAAAGAATAATAGGTTTTTCCTACTATTATTTGAATCTAAAGAACTTAGTAGCATATGACACATAGGTTATAGATAGAAACCGAAATTAAATTTACTGCACTGATATTTGCTGCATTCAACTAAAAGCTAAAACATCACTTAATATATTCTTACTATTTAGGAAAACACTGAGAAATAAGTGAGATTCTGAAAAACTTGGCAGAGAAAGTCTTAAAAAGTTTATTTGACAAAAATGTCATCACTTTTAAGGTTTCTAGGTATTTTTGCTTCATGCTATGGCAGGATTTAAATGGCAGGATGGGGTTAAAGTGCAAGGTCAGGTCTTACTGTAGAAACTATAGTTAAGACTAAAAAGATGCTGATTGCTCCATCATCTAAACATAGTTAACTGCCAGTAGTCAAAGCAGCCACTTCTCCACAGAGATTCACCCAGTTCATCACTCATCACCTACCACCATGATTAGTACCAGCACCTCTACCCAACCAATAGTCCTAACTAGAATCAGGAGGGCAAGACACAATTAGCTAGCCTGTGGAGCAGTAAGCACCCTGCTTATGGGACCTATCACAGCCTACAATATCGAGGACATCCAAGCCAGCTGTGGTGGCACAGACCTGTGATCCCAGCATTCTGGGAAGCTGAGGCAGCAGGGTCACAAGTTTGAGACTAGCCTTAGCCTACTTAGTGAGACTGTCTCAAAATTTTAAAAAATTTAAAGGACTAGAGATGTAGCTCATTGTGAAAGTCCTGGGTACAATCCCCAGTACTGCAAAAAAAGAATACTCTCTCTTTCTTCTCTGCAGTTAGGGACTAAGGATCATTTCTTTGATGGGCTGAGCAATGGGATCCTCAGAGTGCTCAAGGCTGTTAGGAGGGTGAAGGCAGGATGGCAGAGGTAAGACAAGCAGTGATATATGGGCAGCCTGCACTGCCACAAGTTACCATTGCAAGAAGACAGGGACTCCCAGGGGTTTCCCATATGTCAGCAGATAGTTGGATTTAAGCACCCTCAAAAGGGCCACTGGATAAGCAAGGAGACTCTGAAGGAAAGGGTAGTGGGTTGGAGATGTGTTCATGGTATGGGCTGAAGCAGGCAGAGAGCTCAAGGTTAAGCAGGTGTCCTGGAGCAGAAGACTATGTGGGGCAAGTGTAAAGAGGGTGGCCCCATGAGCGCCCATTCAGAGGCATCCCTCTGGGCCTATGTCACGCAGAAGAAGGACAGCCATCAGTGAAGGGAAGTGGACCAGAGGGCTCTGAAAATGCTGCAAGAACTTCATTACCTCGAAGCTGATGTTTTTGTGTGCGTGATAGTAACGCAGTGCTAGTGACAGCTCACTCAGAAATTTGCAAGTATGGTGTCTCATGCATATAGCTTAAATTATGAAAACACCCAAGTGAAAATTTTCTGTATTAAAAAATGTCATTATGGAAGTCTCTGATTAAATAAGCTAGTATATGTTCTCCTGTCATAGTAGTGAACTCAACAATTCAAGAGAACTTTTATAGACACTTGCTCTTGAGGTTTTGTCCAAATTTCCTAAATTTGTAAAACTGGGCAAAAATATCACTTTCAAAAATTGTCATTTTATTTTCTATAATATCAATGATAGAAAAATATTCTTGCCTATTGGAAAAGTATTAGAATGGTATTAACCTGCCTCTACCATTTTAACTGAATTCCATGGACATAAATTTTTCTAAGAGCATTATCTTCATGAAATCATTGGAATATAAACAGTATTCCTAATCTACATGCCTACAATCCACTGTGGAGAGTTTTTCCTAACATCTTCTCCTTCCTGACCATTTATTACCACAAGATATCCTATAATCCACTTGTGAACTTCTCATGGGTATCTGCTGCTTTTGCCTATTTCCCACACATCTACTTCCAATCAACCACCTCCATTTTTTAGGACAAATCATATCACACAGATTAATTCCATATGGTGGCTTGGATGGGACTGGATCCTTCCAGATTCCAGATGTGGACACAGAATTCTTCAGATAACTCACAATTTTATAAATCTAAAGTCATAGTGATTGGGCTAAAAATCGACTCCTGCATCAAGTTGTCTAACCAGAGTTAGGCCAAACGTGATATAGAGATGTGGGAAGAAGGTGTTGCCTTTCCTCTGGTCTTGAGCCTACAGGATGTAAGCTTGATTCTGCTACTGATCAAAATACAGAGCCCAGGAGTCGAGGAAAAATTCACAGAAAGCAGAGGCAAGAGAAAGAAAAGAAATAGATCCCATTGGTGATTTCGGTCCTGCTAAAATGAAAAATTATCCCTGGGCCTTTCAGTCACTTGAGCAAATAAATTCACTTGTTTTTTAAACCAAAAGTTCTTTGTAACTGAAAGAGAAACATATGATACACATGGTTCACAGGTTAAAAAACAATTGAGTGTAATACAACAATGTCCAAATATTTTCATAATACAAGTAGATAGAAATTTTTTACAGTGATTTATATTTTATCTAACATACTAAGTGGCTTTTTATTAGGATCTATTCAATCAATATATAGTAAAGGTACAATCAGAAAATTCTAGTAGTCCCTTCAAGTTCTAAACTCTGAGATATTTGAGCTTTTGCATTACATAAATCACGGTATAAACCTGCACATAAAAGGAAACAAAGGACATTTGTCCTCAGAGATTAATCAATATGCAGCTGTGTTCATTTGCCTGATATAGTGAAATGTGATAACTTTGAAACAATGATGTTACAATTTGGGTTCTGCAGATTAGAAACATGGAAATAAAGTTGTAAATTCTAAATAAGACCAAAAAGATTGAAATATCCAAAAGATGCCTTTTGTTTTGATCCTTCCTTTAGTTCCAGTAGAGATTTCACACTGGGTAATATAAATCACCAACGTGCTAATTAAGCTGTGTTTCTCACTTTAAGGTCTTTTTGTGCTTCCCTTAAAGTGATAACAAATGGAACATCATCATTTTCCTCAGATCTGAGATCACAAAATGTCCACAAGCAATATACAGTTGTAGTGATACAATAGCCACCCCCCCCAAAAAAAGCTTTAAATGTCACCCACCACAAAACTTAGAATATAAAATGTGAAATTTGCAGAGGCATGACTAATGGGGTGATTTCTATTTTTCCAGCAACTGAACGCCCAGTCCATGAACTGAGGACATATAATACTTAGAAAACAGTCTTAGAGAAAACTGACAGATATATAGGGTATTTTATCTTGCATTATGTGATTTGTAGAAGTAATCTCAACTGGAAGTACTTCAAAGAAAGGCATTAAACAAGTGTAAAATAACTAATCTACAAGTATTTATTAAGTGTTTGCTATGTACCCAGCCCAATCCAAGGTGATTAAAGAGGAAATAAGAAAGTGAAATCTAAGGACCCTGTTGAGACTAACCTCCTAACCATGTCCCTCCCTTTCATTCTTTTCCCCTTCAAACTACCATACACATGGCTCCCAGGCTAATGGGTTCAAAGCACAGTCCCATTCCCTGTGTTCTCCAGTTCAGGCATCTTCAGTGGCTTTTTGCAGCCTTCCCTGTACATTCTAGATCCCCCAGATCAGCCAAATAGGCCCAACCTAATCTTCCATCCCTATTTCCCAGTATTCCTCTTCCAGTAACAATGGATGTAGGTTAGTATTTTTCTCTTAGAAGAGATAGGTTCTAGAATGACTCTGACAATGATAACACTGTTGATTGAAAAGGAAAAAAAAGGAAGGAGAGGAGACTAACATTCTTCAGTAACCACAAGCTCAGTATTAGTTATGTACTACATAATTAGTATCTGTAAGTTTCATGGTATATGGATCAGTATTTCTGTCACTGGGGAAAAATACCCAACACCTACCACTTCAATAAGGAGACATTTACATAGCTCACAATTTCAGAGGGTTAAGTTCATGACTCTAAGGCAAATTCACATAATGGAAAGGGAACAAAGCTGCTCAAACCATGGCAGACATAAAGCAGAGATACGCAGAAAGGCATACCCTCTAAAGAAGTGCCCACAGTGACTCACCTCCTTTCAGCAGGCTCTAGCAATGTGATCTCTTGCTTACATGCACACTCTCACCACTGTGATACATTCTACCAGGCAGTCTTCACCAGAGCTGAGCATCTGATGCCAGTCAAACTTCCAAAACTGTGAGCTAAATAAGATTCCTTTATACATAGTTATCCAGCCTCAGGTATTTTGTAATAGTAATGGTAAAATGAACAAATACAATGTATTATGGCAATTTTTAAAAAATCCCAGGTATATTATTATGGATAAAAATCATACAAAGTAAATATCAGAATGTGATAATTTAAGCTTGACTTGTTTGTCATTCACCTTGTTCTTAATAAACCAGTAAAACAGCTGTCTGATTTGTACTCCAGTTCATGTCTTGCCACTTAACCAGGAACCTTCAAAGCAGACAAATAGTAAGGGAGTGGGAGACAAAGAAAGAGATAGAGACAGAAGCAGGGAAGAGATTTATTTTAAGGAATTAGCTCACAACTGTAGAGACTTGGAACCCCAAAATATGCAGGGACACCAGAGATCAAAAAAAAAAAATGATGCCTCAGCTCAAGTCCATAGGCAATCTGGAGACACACTCCTTTTTTGGGAGACATTTTTAGATTCCACACACACAACTACCACCATGTGACATTTTCCTTTCTGTGCTCTGGCTTCCTTAACACAATGTTCTTTGTGTTATTTCAAAAACATTTTCTCCTTTTTAAGGCATAAGGGTATTCTGTTGTGTATGTACATTTTATTCACCCATTTGTCCATGCATAGACACTTAGGTTGATTCTGTATGAATAACCCCATTTCATTTTGTTGCATAGTTCCACTCACACAAATTTAGAAGCCAACTTTTGAGACAAAATAGGTAGCAAAGTAAGTGAGAGAGTTAGAATCTCTTGTCTCCAAAATCTATGAAAATCTTTGCTACTCTATGCTATTGCTAACACTCTGGCTGTGGATATTAAGGATGTTACACAAATGTTAATCTAGGATGAATTCAGAGGTAAAGTTTCCATATGATTTATGGCCTCCTGAATGTCAGAAATTGATAGAGTCCAGGTGTATACTTGTATATAGAATATATCAGAAGTATGTCTTATTGGATTCATTCTTCATGGTCAAGGCTAATCTTATATATGGTCTATGTAGGGTCTAATGGAGATATGTTTTACTGGATTCATTCTTTGTGGTCAAGGTGCATACTATGAGCTGACGGGTAATATAGTCTGTTACAGTATGTATGATTCTATCATTAAGAATGTACTCTTTTGGTCCCGCCACTCCTGGCCCAGAGGAAGGGGCTTCCAGGCCACCATCCCTACTGCCGCTCCCGGCCCCTGGCCCACCTCTCCCAGCTCAGAGGAGGTGAGCCATGCAGATGCCAACAGCAACCCCAACCCCCCCAGTCGAAATGAAAAAACACATAAATAAGTCTCAAAACCAGACTTCCAGATCACCTACAGCAACCCCAAAGGGAAATGAGATGGAACACTCTGATACTCAACCACCTGGACCCACTGAACTGGCAACAAAAGGGGATCTGGAAAAAAATGAAATCAGAAATAATTTCTCAGATAACAGGAAAAATTGTGCTCCAAGTGCAAGACATGATTAATAAATCTAGAGAGGAGCTGAGGAACATGATGGAATCCCAATATAGGAAACAAATAAAATCCATAAAACAGATGCAAATAGATTTCCAGGACATGAAAAACTCCACTGAAAGTCTACACAGCAGAATGAGCCAATGTGAGGACAGAATTTCAGATATAGAAGATAAGATTGCACTTAATGACTAGGAAAATAAAAATTGCTTCAAAATTATAAGGGAACATGAGAAATCAATCCAGCAGCTGCTAGACGATGCAAAGAAGAATAACATAAGACTGGTTGGAGTCAATGAAGAAACAGGACAGAGTGCAGATGACATAAAAAAACTCTTCACAGAAGTAATGGCAGAAAACTTCCCAAGCATGAGAAAAGAACTGGACATACAGATAAGTGAGGCATATAGGACTCCAAATAGCCTTGATCAAAAAAATCTACACATAGGCATATAATTGTTAAGATTCCAGAAACTCAACAGAAGAATGTTCTCTTTTGAATTACAGCTCTGCTACATTCCACTCGGTCTTTAAAATTACAGAAGAGTATCCTCGAGAACATTCTTTCTCTCTCTTTCTCTTTTCTCTCCTCTCTCTCTCTCTCTCTCTCTCTCTCTGTCTCTCTCTGTCTCTACCACAAAAGACCAAGGCCTAGACAATAAAGGAAATGGATAGACTTAGGTAACTAAAACTCTGGGGACATACTGGCTTGAGGTAAGGCTTGGTCCAGCAGCTCAGATGATCTCACCATGTATGCAGTTTCTCGGCATCTATCAGTTTTGACTTTAAAATATCTGATTTAGTGTCAAGTATCCCTCACTGCCCTCCAGAAGCTCTAGGGCCTTCCCTGATGGAACAATATTGCTGTCAGTTTCAGACTTCTCTTTCTCATGTGCCATGGGAAAGGCGAGAGATGTGCTTCAATAGCTCCCATATCTGCCTCAGTGGGTTATATTTCCTTCCATGCTCTCACCAGAGTATCTCAGGAATGAGACTCTGATTGACTTGAGCTAATTAGGGCTCTCCCTGAAGCTCAAGGTAGTGGCATTCTTGCCAAAAGTAAGAGGCTGAAATGAGGACAGAATGAATTGCTCAAATGCGGGATGACAGAAAAGGGAACATATTTCCACTAATAAAGAAAACATTAGGAAACCATTTTAAGTTTTTAATACATTTCCAAGTTATTTGGTATATTCACTGTTCACCAATGGTGGCACTTAGAGGAATGTGCAGGAAAGAATTTTTTGTTGGCCTGTAGGTGGGGCAGATTTCTTCTGAACTGGACAGTTGGCAGGGCTGGAAAATGCAGGGACTGAATGCCTTAGGTCACCCACAAGCACTCAAAGTTATGAGAAACAGCAAGGGGAGGAAGAGAGAAAAGTGCAGGACAGAGAAAGAGGTTTTGCCTACTTGACAATTCTGCTTTCTCTGTAAGGCAGAACTATAGGATGGGCAGACTACAAAATGAGCAAAGATAGACTCTGCAAAAACAAGCATATATTAGAGTAATCCTCAGATGGGATGATCCTCCTGAGAATTTTTTTTATGTCCTAGCTAATTAGCCAAATAGATAATTCATTTTACTCTGGAGAATCCAGTTTTCCCTGAGGGAGGAAAATATTCAAGGTCTGCAAAAAGAGAGTACCAGACTACTGAGAGTTTCACTAAATACCAAACATCCATCGTCCAGGGTTTAACCCAACAAGGACAAAGCAAAGAAATTATTTGGCTTTGGGAATAGCCACTCCGCTCAGGCTTCCCTTCATCCCCTTCCATCTAATTTCCCTGTGCCCTCCCCAAGCATTTAGCCCTGGAGATATCTCATGCCAGGGGAATACAGATCTTGGAGAGAATTCCTTCTGTTACTGCCAAAATATACGGTAGGGAAAATCACATATTATGATGCACACAGAACACAGGGGAAACAAAAAGCATGCCAAGAACTCAGTGAGTTACCATCCTCCACGTAAAACTGGGTGAGACCAGCCAGCTGCTGGAAACCCCTCAAATGGCACACCTTCTCCCAGTACAGGACAGGCCAGAGCTGAAAGGTAGGTGTGGCTACACCTAAAGACACAATATAGCAAGAGAAAGGTGACATTCAATCACAAAAATGGGAAATTGGAAAATGTGTCAATGTGTCCAGCACACTAAGGCACTGGGTTCCCTGGGCAACTAGTATAATAATAATAGAGCTGGGCACAGCATGCTACAAGATTCCAATACTGTTTCTCCTTGCCCTGCTATGACCATCGCCCACATATTAGGCTTTCCTTCCTACCATGATCATCAGCCACATTTTAGGCTTTCCTTCTGTTTCACTTCTACATTTCTTCCAGGAGGAGAATATGTCATCTAAAAGGCATCAATATCTTATGTCCCTGGCTGTATTTCAAATCATACATTAATAAATTGACATTTTGGCTTATGTACATCAGTATCTTGCAAGTTGTTAGACATGAATCTGCTCCTTGAGAAGTGATATACTTTAATAGTGCTGACAACACTTTAGTTTCTGAACAAACAAAGCTATAGAACATGGCCATGACTGGCCACGATAATAGTTTCCAAAGGGCATCACCCAGCTATATGGGGACTCTAGGTATCATCTCTTGTTTATGTCCTTCAAACTACAAGAGCAGAGCAGGCCACCAAGGTCAATTTAATTGCAAAGGATTGGCCTCCACTCTAATTAGGAATATAGGAGAGATCTTTGCCTGTTGAAATATTGTAACTTCCTCATTCAAAGTAGCCACAGTCAAACTAAAACACAGAATATAAGAGCTATCATGAATCCCCGTTTCGCAGATGATGATGTCTCAAATTACCTGTTTTTGGTAGAAACAGAGCCAAAGATTTTTGGTTTAAATCTAAAGTTCTTTCTACTTCATTGTAATGGTGCCCTAAAGATCATCAAAATTATTAAAATATTCACAAAAAGCCATATTTCTATAATTTTTTTGCATTCATATTAAGTGAATTAAATTTTAAAACATGATCAATCCTAGTCTATTATTCTCCCTGCAATAAAAAACACAGATATTTTATTGCATTTCAAAGACAAAATGCTCTGACTAGCTTTTAACAAAACCACAATTGTTTTTATAGATCCTCCATTTCCTTATTACAGTGACCTTAAGATTTTATATAAATTTTTAGTATAGATCAAGTGAAATCTCAATAAGCAGGTAACAAAAGTTATTATTTTTACATGGTGCTCAGTAAATTACTGGTAAGTCCAGAGGCAGTCAAGTGTTATTTATTTTGGTATCAGGAGATTATAATGTTAATTGTCTCTTGGAAAACTGTTATTCATTCTTTCATAGGATGAAGAAAATTATGCAGCCCTCCACATTTTCCTTTTCACCCTGGCTGGCAGGTGATTCAGCAATAAACAATGCTCCATCACAGGGAGAGTGCTAGATGAGTGTTTTGATATATTCATACTTTTCTTGCTGAGCCATCCACGCTGGGCTCAAGCTACATTAAGGCAGAGTTGGGCCACCCAAAACTGCAGGTAATGATCACGTGAAACAGAGAGTCCAGTAACGGCTCACTTACATCATATCTGGAATGAGCTAACTAAACTCCAAGCAAGATGAAAAAAGGGGAAAATTGGGCCAGCGATTTAGCTCGGTGGTACCGCCCCTGCCTTGCAAACACAAGGTCATAAGTTCGATCCCCGGTACCAAAAACCCTAAAAAACAAAAAACAAGAGAAAGAAAATTAAAACTGTATTACACTGGAGAGAGAAATCACCCACAGTAAAATAGGAGGAAAAAACATGTTGGCTAGAGTCAGTAAAATCTAGGAGGGAAGGCGATAAAATAGCAATCCTGGGAATTCACTGTAAGTGCTTTGTCATCTTCTTTGGGAGTAAGAGATGTGATCAAAACAAAACAAAACAAAAAACAGCTGAGGATTTAGCTCAGTGGTTCTACCACCTGCTCTGCAAGCGAAAAAACCCGAGTTCAATCCCCAGTACCAAAAAAAAAAGTTACAGCTCTTGAATGCTTACTCTGTACCAGACACTGAAGGAAGCATTCTGAAAACATGACATACTTTGAGCCTCCACAATGACTTCATAAGGTAGATATGATTAGCCTTATTTTGCAGGTGAGAAAACAGAAGTTCACCTAGGTGAAGTGATTTACCTATAACCAAAGATCTGAAAGACAGTGCAGTGGTATAAACCTGTATCTATCTAACCCCAAACTCATGCTCTTAACTCCTGTGCTGTAGTCTAACTCTGGCTGAACTTAATCTGAGGAAATACAGTAGGCAGGATGTATGAAGCAGGCTCATGAGTGCAGAGCAGTTTACCTATGACAGAATGATTGTGTGATCACTTTTAACCCATAAAACAAGAAAGATGAACTGGATGATTGCCACTGCTTCTTCCAGCTCTAAAAGCCTATAATTTTAAAACATAGTGATGCTTCTTTTCACTAAAGTGAGAATCATTTTTATTCCTTAAGATTGAATAGTGTATAACGCAATTCACTTATTTATACAAAGCTATTCCGAGCCAGGCTGAATGCAGCTTCCAGCGTTATAGTTTGCCCATTTTGAAGTAGAAAGAGCATGAAGGGTAAAAGGATAGCAGTGAACACAGAAAGGTGACTGAGGAAGAGGAAAGGGCAAAGCAAGGATATAAGGACATCATAAAATAAGCAAGGGAAATAAAGATGAGATTGGGAAAGCATCACCTGGCAGAGAACTAAAGAATTTTTCTTTTTTTTGGTACCGAGGATCAAACTCGGGACCTTACACTTATAGAGAGGCAGGCGTCAGAACCACTGAGCCAAATCCCCAGCCCAGAGAACTAGAGGATTTTTACATCTTGTGTACTGAACTATCTCAACTATTGACTAAAAAGTTCAGTGACAACTAAAAAGTATTTTGCTCGTTAAGTGAAACTGATTTTCATAGTCTTCCTTGCTCCAAATCCTGACTTGTAATATCACACCTTCAATTTATCACCGTTGCAAAATCATAGGAACATACTTTCACGCAGATAGGACATAAATCATGCACAGCCACAAAAAGATAGTAGTGTATTTATGTTTACCTTCTATTTGGAATGTGTCTGTGAGATTAAAGTAAAATTTGACCTAGGTGTAAAGAATCATAAAAACAACCTTGGCTTTAATTAGTACATAACTGTGCTTGCATCCGCAGCATATATATTTATTAGTATGTAACAATCTCAGGGCTTTCCTTCATTGTCATCACTAAATTTGTAATGGTTGCATGTCTATCTCTGCAGTAGGAGGCAGCTGTGGGGAAATATCACTTGATTTGCTGATGCTGAAAGCAAATGAAGTAATAGTAAAATAATTTCTGGAAAAGCTAGAACTCTGCTTTTTAAAGTCTGCTGCTGCAGGAAGTGTCAAGGTCCAGTATGTGGAGCTCAGAGCTCCTCTCCTGCTCTTCATTCTCTTTTGGGTGCTTTCAGAGAGTTTCATTCATATAATGACATTGTTCCACCTTATATTACACTTTAAAAGTTTGTAAAAACTGAATCCAAGATTATAATAAATATATTCAATCTTTTAAAATATAAATAAATTAAAGTCTTTGTCCATATAGTAGAATCATCACTTTCTCTAAATAATTGCCTGGGAATTGCCAGGAGAAATGATATTCTCTTATTATAATGGCTCTTCTTTGATTTTCCTCCTCTTTCAGTACTGGGGATTGAACCCTGGGTCTTCACTCTGAGCTAATCCCTAACCCTTTCTTTTTTATTTTTTTATTTTGAGACAGGGTTTCATTAAGTTGCTAAGTTACCCAGGCGGGGCTGCAACTTGTGATAGGCTTCAGCCTCACAAAATGCTAGGATCATAGGCCTGCATCCATCACGTACAGCTTGTTATTATTTTCTTAAAACCATGCTAAACACAAAATAATAAAATGCTCAGAGGACCTGAACCACACAGAATAAATTCAAATAGCTAATAAATAAAATGTTTAGCATTGTCTGTAAATTATATATAAATGAAAACTAAAAAATATACATGCAAATATATTTATCATAGCAAAGTAACCAAGTTTGTGTGGTGTATATCTATGTGTTTTAAAGAGAACACTCAATACTGATGAAGATGTAGTAAAACAGGTATCCCAACACGTGTTAAGAAAAACTATTTTCTGAAAAATAGCTTTGAAATTTACATTTAAATACTTTTAAAAGTGAATATTCTTTGACTCAATAATTTTCTTTCTAAAACTAGATCCTAAGGAAATAAACTGAAACTGGGTCAAAAAATCTTCTCCAAAAATGTACTGTGAATTTAGATAAGCTGACAGTGTGAGCACAAGCATCTAATTCTCCCGATCCCTGTGTTCCCGGAGAACATTCCCAAACATACCATAAGTAAAACCAATATGCACTCTGGGAACCAGAAAGGATTTCACTCATTTGCAAAAAAAAATGTTTGTCTACTGGGGGGTAGTGAAGAAGGAAAGCAGAGTGAAGGAAGAAAAGCAGATAGAGCAGGGGAACAGGAAGCAGAGCGCATCCTTGTGACCACTGGGTATCACCAGCAGGGAGTCCTCAGACTCCATTCTCTTCAGAGAAAACCACTCAGACTATTGGAAAGGTACCAATTCTCATAAGAAATAAGAGTACTACTCTACATGTTGCATAAATTGCTTCATTCTAAAAGAGACGTATTGAAAGTATGCACATTTAGAAAATTTGTCCTCCATGTCAAAAGTAGATGAACATTTATTGCATTTATGGTACTACAGTAAGGAGTCATAAGATCAGGAAAGAACATGGAGAAAATACATTGCTAAATCAAAAATCACTAGTGGTAGAGATCAGAGAAGTGGGCATAGCTGCAGGTCAAATTAGGAAAAGTGGGGCGGGGGATTTAGCGCAGTGGTTCCACTGTATGCCTCACAAGCGGAAGGACCCGAGTTCAATCTCTGGTAAAAAAAAAAAAAAAAAAAAAAAAAATTAAGAAAAGTGGAAGCTGTGATTGGAAATCTGTCCAAATCTCATATATGTGTAAAAAGATTTAAATATAAGGAAAAAAACAACATACATGAAAAACAGAAAATCTAATATTTTGTATGCAAACATTATACTCTCTGGGAAATAACTGTACAGAGGCAGAGCCAATGAAAACTTTAAAAAATATAAATTTCTCCTGAGCTAAAACTCTGAGAATATTGTTGCCAATGGCCAAGTGACACTCAGGCAAAGATAGGAATTATGTGTGTGTGTGTGTGTTTCAAGGACAAACGTAAGTATCCACAGATGCTTGATCACCTAAAAGGAGATAAAAAGCAGTGTATCTCCAGACTTCCGCAATTCTAATGTCCAAGTGAAAATGGAGCAAACTTCTAATCTGAAGAAAGAGAAGGCGGGGGAGTGTATTTTTCCATATAGAGTATTGGGTTTTCTAAATCTGTTCTTTACATCACTTATTTTATCTTCTATTTAATGTTCTTTTGCCCTTTGGTGATAAGAATGAGGATGGGGATGAGAATTTTAGATGCATAAACTATGTGCAAGTACAGAGGAACGCACTCCCAAACAACGCAGTGAGGAATGATCTGGAAGCATAACACCAGTGTGCGTAAAAGAGTTTTTCTGGACGTCTTTGAGAAAGGCTACTTACTGATACACAACAGCTCAACCTGAAGGAGAGCACCAGGTTGAAGTAGCTCTTAGCAACTGAGTCTCGACCTTCCACAAGCAGTCTGTGTCATGCGAAAAATTCTCTACAAATAATAACCTGCAAATTTTAGAGTTCTCTAATATTAGAAGATCAAAGCCCTTAGGTCAGTGATTCTCAGTATTATATGCACATTAGAATCCCCTGAGAACTCGTAAAAATCCCTGATGCCCAGGCAGCACCTCAGATATATAAATTAAAATTGCTGAGGATGGAACTCAGGTGTCAGTAGTTTTTAAATCTCCCTAGATGATTCCAATGTGCAGTCAAGATTAAGAAGTACAATAATCCAGATCTTTTCTCCATGTAGAGCAGAAAATAGAAAATAAAAAAAGGAGCAATGTAGGGGTAATGTTTTCTCCCAGTCAGATGATGCAAATTCCCTTTTCAATATTTTTCATTTGTCAAATTTATTGCTTTTCCAGCTAAGATCCTGTTAAACACTCTCATGCTACACTAAATGGACACTTTGGGTCTTGTTGGCTGATCACCCTTAGCAACTGCAAAGCAATGGCTTAGAAAATTTATTTCCATCAAAGACACCCTTGATACTACATTCCTTCCTCAGAACAGAATAAACTATATTCAAAGAGTGCAATTTTGGACTGGATTAATTTCAGGGTCAACAACTGAAAAGTAGACACATACAAAGAAACTCTGGCCAACAGAAAAAAATAACGAGACTCTCAGACTACCTAGCAAAGAAATATTTTTGAAAGATCACTCAAGTGTTTTGTATCTTTATTAATGTGATAATGAAAGTAAGCGTTAAATATCTGGGGCCGTAGTAGTCTACTCAGAGTCAAAGTGGCTCCTGGTGCTATGTGTTAAGTAACCTAAGGAAGTGCATTAATCCTTCGGGTCACTGTGATTACACTTGGATACACGAGCTGCAGGAGGAATTACATGCATTACTGGGATCTAATATACTTGTTACTGACGTACATGAAAGTCCAAATTCATGCACCAGTCAAGGTCACAGTCTTGACATAGGCCAGATAATTTAGACCAAAATGTCAGGCTCAGAATGTGATATCCACATATACTCCCAAGGCTGTGTTCTATTCAGATGTTTATTTATTAATGTTTGCTAGTGCACTGAAGTAGATTTCCAAGTCAAACACTTTATGATTGATAGAAGCAGGTTTGACTTTAAAGAATTAAGTGTGCTTACTTCTAATTCCATAAAGTCTCTACCTTATAATTCATGCTTTTCTCATCAATGGGAATTACAGAGGTTCAATTCCAATGCAAAAATATTTACCTTGACAGAGTTTCACTAAATAAAGCTAACACACATCATCTTGAATTTAGAAATCATATTAACTTTGAAGACCAGAGGAAAAGTGAACTAAAGGAAAGAAACTAACCTTTTATATGCCTTGCATGTTGCAAAAGCCAAACCAGAGCTTAAATCAGGGGACAAAAGCAGGATTTAGCTACATAGAGGTGTCCACTGCCACTTTCTTCCTGCTGGGTGTAAGGTTAAGTATTACCAGGAGGTTAGCAGTGTTGTGAGACCTCATTACTTCAGACTACTCTTATGTAGAATTTCTGAGAATTTCATCAGGGCCTTGGCTAAAACTCCCTGAGACTCACAGAACTTAGAGTCGGGGCGGGGGGGGGGGGGTCACGTCCAGACAGCAGCTGTGCCTTATATATAGCTGCATTCCCCCACTGAAGCAAGTCACTGTGGGTACTCAATAAATACCAGGTGACAGCACACACGTGTGGAATGACCCTCTCACATGGGGCACAAATCCTCACAACAGCATCTTTGACAGATGGGCATCTGGCATCTGCTTCCGCACCTCTATTGACAGGAATCTAATGATCCCCTGAGGGCACTCATTCCCTTACCCAGACCCTCTAATTGTTAAAAGCTTTGTCTGATGTTGAACTGAAACCTGCCTTTCTGTAATGGGCCCCCACTGGCCTGAATTGTGCCCTGTAAAACACCACAAAATAAGTCTTTTTAGTCTTCTACCTGATAGTTTAGAAAGAATTTAAACAAAAACTAGCAGACTCTATATGAGATCAGGCTAGACTTTGTCTTCTGGCTCTAATTCAGAAAGTGAATATTAATACTATTGCTAAATGAGGCCCAGGATAGAATATTCCAGATACAAACTAAGAGTGATGCTATCACATCACAATTTAGGCAAACTTTTAAAACTGCTGAAAGACATATCTTTGCTTCCATGGAGTATATGCAACAAGTTCTACCAGGCTTCAAGTCTTAACTCCTTTCAAATTTCATGTGCACACAAGGAATCTTATCATGTCACCTCCTTGCCTTAGATTCCTCAGTGATTCCTACTACTTTCATTAAATAAACACTAATGTATTAAGTTCCTAGTATGTGCCAAGATATAGTTTATATACTCCCAGAAATGAATAGGGCAGTAGGATCCCTTTTCTTATAGAGTTTATAATCCATGGAGGATTATTAGGAAACCAGTAAATACCTAAGGAATGTAATTTCAGATTAAGAAAATAAATAGAAAATGGTTGGGGGTGGGGAAAGGCCATACACAGATCCTCTGGCAAGGCCACTGTGAGAAAGTGAAATTTCAGGTAAAATCTACATGAAGAAAATGAGAACACAGTAAAACACAGCAGCAAACATGTTTCAGACCTCTCTCCTAATAAACTTGGAGATCTGCAATTTTTGTCATCTGCAACTTGAAATGCATCCTCCCCAACCCCAAACTGTTGGTTAAAATGTTACCTGGGACATAGTCAAGAAGAAAGAAATTTTAGGCAACCAGATGTTTCTTACTGGACTATCTTGTGCAACATTTAATTACAGGGCCTTTACAAGATAAATACTATTGCCTCAGGATTTCCAGAGCAGGGTAAAATTTGTTCCCTACTAAACTTCCCTAAACAACAGAGAAAGACTTCGTATTTCCTGCTATGGGAATATTAGCTCTCCAAACAAAGCTGCCTAGTGAGAACCAAAGAACTTAGATGACTGTATTTCAGGGTACTGGAAATTGTAATGACACCAGTTCTTAAGGAAGAATTACAGCACTCAACTTCACCAAGACACAATTCGAAAGTCCTTTTCCAGAGCAAGGGCATTTATGCCTTCCTTAGGCAATGTGGTTTCCTTGATCACACATTGTTGTGTTAGCAGATAAAACCTGGTAGTTCCTTCTGTTACACATATAGTATGTAGATGGGGTTTGAGGCATTATTCTGGAAAAGAGGGAAATAAGTGGATAATACCCTCCCAAAACATGTGGCCCTGTCACTGGTCCTTGGTGACCTGGAAAAAAAGCTAGAACTTTATGTATCTTCCTTGTTTTCTTCATTGGCAACACATTATCTCTGAAGAAGATACAATTTCCCCAGGCCCTCCCTTTAGCTAGAAAATCTGCATGTAAATACTAAGCACAATGCTTTTATTTAGCTTAGTCTCTAATCTGTTGTGCACACAAATTTATCCAATTTCTTTATACTGCACAGTATGTGTGTGTGTGTGTGTGTGTGTGTGTGTGTATACTGTAGTGTCTCACATACAACTTCTGTGATTACATAGGTTTTAATTTGTACAAACTCTAGGGGGCATTTTTGATATAACATCATTGTAGATTTGTGTCTTTTTGCTGTCTTTGTGTCCACCTTCTGGAAAATGTCAAGTGTTGGAAGGGAAGGAACCTCATTCACAACAGTGCAAAGACACCACATGGATAGCACAGGGTGGGGAGGGGCTGCTTCATAAACTCTCAAATGAGAAATACCTAATCATATTCAGCATGGCACTCTGTAAAAGTGAAAAAAATGGAAAGACTTCAAAGATCTATTAGCCAAAGGATGACTGAATATGGTCTGTTCATATGTCAGAATACTATAAAGCTATTAATAGTATTAAAAAGAATTAATTAGAGCTAAAAGTACCAACATGGATAAATTTCAAAAAACAATACTGAAAACAGACATGTACAGTGTGACACCATTACTGTAAATAGTAAAATGCAGAAAACAATATACATGTAATATATGGGTCTATATGTATTTGTAACACCTGTGAATCTAGTGCACTGGTGGATACATGTTAACATCAAGATCAGGATTATCCCAAGAGAGGAAGGGAAAATTTGGAGAGGACACAAAGGTACTTCACCTGAGCCAATGATGTTTCTTTTCTTTTTTAATGTAAAATACATATATACGGTAACATATAAACATTAGCTAAATCTGGGCCAGAGTTATATGAATACCTGTATTTTTTCTACATTTTAAAACAACTCATTTTTAAACGAAAGAAATGAAGTTAAGCTCCATTTTCCCAAAAGAGCTATGTTTCTTCCCTTCTGTTGAGATCCCAACTATTCAGTGGTTTTCTTTTTCTTCCTTTTTGTTAAGCAGAAGTCTTCCTTTCAAACGAAGATTTATATGGATTCTTAATACATACAGCCAGTACAAACTGAGGTGCCCTGGAGCTCTGTCTGCTCACTTTCCATCCTTGCTGCCTAACAGGAACCCCAAAGACTTCTGCATGGAACCCACGGCCCCAGAGAGTAATTTGGAAATACTCAGGTTAGTGATTTTGAATTTCTTTTAGTCTCGATATGTCAATAACTGTGGTTTGGATATCTGCAGCCTTCCCCTTCCCTCTCTGGTTCTGGTTTACTAGCTTATATTTCTATTTATCAAGAGGTGGACTATAATGAAATCGCCCATCTCCAATAATTGACAAAAATTAATACTTCTCAACAAAATCTAAACAGGCATTTAACTCTCCTCCCTGCCATCACTCTGAATAGCACAAAATTAATAGTACTTGTGATAACCAAAAAACATTTTTAAAGTAGGAACATATTTAAAAAAAACAAATTTCCCTTCAATAAAAAGCATTAAATTATTGAGAGTGAGTGTAATTATGCATATTTATAAAAGAACTCAATATGAGAAATGTCAAAAGTTAAAACATCCTTCAACTACTGTCTAACATGCAAATTTAATATGGAATTTCTGTGACTAATAATGTATCAGTACAGAAAGCTAGTGGAGATATTTAACTTCAATTTCATGATCTTAAATTTTAACATTTTATATTAATACAAATGGATTTGTTCTGCCAGTTGATCTTATGCTATACTTCTGAAAATGTCACATTTTGTTAATCTATTCAATAAAGCATTACACTTGACCACTCAAACATATCAAAGTTCAAAATCACAGTGCCCATTTCAGAATAGTCCTATAAGATAAATATGTTTTGTCAAATATGAAACATGCTCACAGTAGTTAAATCGATACAGGTGTACCACACCTAGACTAAGGGTGATAGGTATACAATTGAGTTGCTAAGTTTTAATACAGGTCCATAGAAGAAAAATCACTTACAGAGACATTACACAAAGTAACAGTAACAGGCAACTTACTTAAACAACTGACCTACAGCTACTCAGTAATTTCACCCCTGAAATCAGAGTTTGAGAATGAAATTCTACTTATTGCTAGGAATCCAACCAACCTATCCTCACTGAGTACCCATCTAGACATCACTATTCAATGTTGTCACAGGAGAGCCTAGCTAGTCCTGCCTTCACAGGAGGGCCAAGAGTCACCTGAGCTTGGAGTACAGAGTTAGCGATTTATCAGCTATTCACCCACCCCTTGTCCTCATTTCTCCTTGGAGGAATGAAACAATAAGCCTGTCTTATTGAGTTTTTCATTTCTTGAACAAAATACCTGGCACGCACAAGTTAAAGGAGGAAAGGTTTATTTTGGCTCACAGTTTGTAGGGGTTTCAGTCCATAGTCGGCTGGCCCCAAGGCAGGGTGGATGGCAGAGGAAGAAACAGCTCACAGCAGGCAGGAAGCAGCAGCATGGAGCCTCCTCTTTCCTTTAATTTTATTCAGGCTACAAACTTATTGGTTGCTGCCACCCATGCCCAAGGCGGGACTTCCCACTGTCCACACCTAGAACTATGTAAACCAATCAGTGGACTAATTTAGTTATCACACACCTTTAATCCATAGTCATGCACTCTAGATCCAGCCACCTCCAAAAAGCCCCACGTTTGAGCACATGAGGCTTTGAGGGAACCTTTAGATACAAGCCATGCCTTCCTTTGCTAGATATCAGGGGTGTAAGCTGGGGTATGAAGGAGTCTAGGAAAAGAGAAAACTAGCAAGTTGCAAAAAGGGGTTTCACCTTCAGGCAGAGATTGCAAAGGAAGACATAGAGATCGAGACCAAAAAGGCGTTGATGAATTATGATCAGTGGAACCACAAAAATCAATCTTCTCACCTAAATGTGCATGTGATAATTGAGACCATAAATGGACGATAACCCTAATAAGATTTTGAAGAGACTTTATTTCTAGCACAAATCAAGTGGGAGCCATCTTTTGAAGCCATAGATGATACTGGTGTAGGGATGAGACAAATAAAAAAAACTGTGGCAGAGGCTGGGTATTTAGCTCAGTGGCACCTTGCCCGCCTTGCTAGTCAAGGTTCTGAGTTTGATCCCGGTATCAGAAAAAAAAAAGTTCAAAAAGTGTGGCAAGTTCAACGGAGAACCACAAAAATGTTAGGATGCATGATAGTTTTCACTGCGAAGGTGATATAGAATAGAAATCGCAGTGAAAACAAGTCTAAATCATAATTGCATAAGAGTAAAAGTTAATAAAACACCAGGATGGGTTGATTACTAATGTCAGTTGAGATATCCATCTTTAGAAATCCATGGGATAAGAACAGTCTCCAGACTAGAAGGATTAGTCACTCTTGGATCCACACCAAGTCTAGAAGGGATGGCCAGGACTAGAACCTTGGGATTAAAGCAGTATGTAAAGAAAGCCTATTGTTCAAGGATAGTCAAAGTTCATTCTAGAATTCCCAGCAGGCAACATTCAACACATTGGCTCTGAAAATATGTAGAAGACAAATGTGAAGTGGATCCATCCAGGAAAGGCCTGGTTTATTTAGAGGGCAGAGTTGGGATTCCAACCATATACTATAAACTCTTTATTCATCAGATAGTCAGGAAATGTTGTGCTCTAGCTAATCAAATATTATTTGTTAATTGTTACCACATACAGAAGGATTACAAATTTTTAAAGAATGAGAATAAATTAAAATACACTTAACACTGAAACTAAACTGATTATAATTTAATCTTTCCCTAATTATTCAGAATGCATTTCGGGGTCATCAAGAGAAGCATAAATTATCAGCACTTGATGACTATGCAGGAAGTCACAGTTTTCTAAAATCCTGGTTAATAAATGTGAGTAACAAAGACTTCACTGCAAAAGGTATCATTTGTAGGATTTATGTTGCTAGGCATTTCTCTAGGAGATGAAGTATGCCATTAATCCTCACCAAAGCTAAATTTTCAGAGACAATGTGCTGATATTATAGAGGTAGAATAACCTGCTCAAGATTCACAGCATGAAAGGGTATCAAAGGTAGGTTTTGAACACAGGTCTATTTTTAAAGAATATATTCTTTGCTGTATAAAAGAAGCAAACCATCATTGTGTGCAAGTATTCATGAAATTTTCTGCCTGTCTATCCAAAATATAAACACATCAGTGTGACATGCTGTTTGTTTTTCTAATGTTTTTAAAGGGTTTTTGAGCCATTCTTGACCTTGCTACCACATATTTACAAAAGCACCAAAGGTGGGACCTAAAATATTTTTGAAGGTATTTCTAAACAAAAGGCCAACTGCTAATTTATAGGATCAGGAACATGTCTTGCATATCTTTGGAAGAAAACATACTAAGAGACTAAACCAGTATAGTCTTAGCCACACAGAAATGATCTGCTAATGAATTACAGACTTAAAATTGACTCATTCCCTCATCCTTTATGTGATAATCGAATTCTTATAATACTATTCATTTTTAACTACAAAACATATTTAACTGGACTAGTACTGATAAAAACATCATCATTTAAAATTATTTAAGATCCTGGGCTGGGTTTAAATCTATTAAAGCAATGAATTTCACTTGTTGTCAGGACAGAGGAAAAGGCTATTTCATTAGCAGGTGAAATGCATTCCTCCTCCCCTCCTATTCCCATTATCTGCTTTTTAATCCTCAGTGTAGTAATGTTTTCACTTGAAACCTTTATGGCTTCTTGTTCACCTTCACTCACCAGAGCACCAATTAAAATTCTTCAAGGTTCAAATGCCTTTTCTTCCTCCATCCACAATGGTTTCATTTATCTCAGAACCAGGCAGTGAGTTCTATAATGGAGTTGCCCAAACAAGAAGGAAAATGTAGCTGAACTTCAGAGTGGCACAAAATAATACCAGGCCATGATACTGTTTCATTGGCTAATCTTTTTTAAAATTCTTTTATTGGTACATTTTAGGTATACAATATGTTTACATTTATCATTGAGTGCTTGTACCTGTCCATGATGTATCTTGGTTCTCATTTTTTCCCCATTACCTGTGCGCCCTTCACCCCCTCCACCCTTCCCTATTTACATAGATTTCGTTTCCATTTTTTTTCTTTCCTCATAATTTTTCCTTTCCCTTCTTTCCTTTTCCCTTTCCCCTCCCACCACCCTTACACCTTTGGACATTTTCCTATTTCAAATTATCAATTATTCATTTTAATCATTTTAATCCTTATTTACACTTTCAGTTTCTCACACTAGAGAAACTATTCAGTATTTACACATGTGTGTACTATTTATTTCACTTAAGAGTATGGACTCAGTATGCATCCATTTAGCTATAAATGTCTCTAGTTTCTTGTTCTTTATAGCTGAGTAACCCAGCTATTCCCCTGCTGGGTATCTTCCCCAAAGAATTAAGAATCATACCACACTGATATATGTGCACTCATGTTTATAGCCACACAGTTCATAATAGCAAATGCTTGGAAACAACCCAAGTGCCCATCAACTGGAGAGTGGATAAAGAAGATGTGTTTTTTTAATAAAATGGAGTACTACTCATTAGCTAATCTTACTCACACATGGGAAGCTGTGTGGCTGATGAGATGACTGTATTCAAAGAGACACAAGTGCCTTCCCCACCTCCTCCCACACACAGCATTTCCAGATAAGTCTTAAGAATTGCTTTCGATTCCAAAAGAGACTATTTTCATCTCCAGCACCAGGCTGATAGTCATTGTTCTCAAGAAAATGCTACCTAAACAGCAGCTTGAGGTAAAGGCAGTCCTGATTGGAATAATCTCTGTGCTCAAAAGTTAAAACAAAACAAACAAACAAAAAAAACCCAGACTGTGAAGTCTCACACAGAATTACGGAGGCACAATAACTCTGAAAATGCTCCAACTTGATCCCTCCTTCTAATTCAGGACCTTACCTAGAGACAAAAATCTCATGGTCACGTTAAATTGAAGAAAGTTAAAATGACTGCACTGTCTAACTGAATCAAATTATGCATTTATGGGCAAAGTTTGAAAAAATTATACTAAACTGTCTTAAAACTTGATAGACTCGGTGGTGCCTACCGGGATCACGCTTGAAAGGTGTTGTCACTGCTGGTAATTGTAACTGCTGTGGAGTTGTTCAGCTGTGGATTTTAAACTAATGCTTTGAACTGCTTTGTTCATCTGCTTTCCTCTCTGAGATTCTAAGTTCTCTGCAGTAACTTTGTTAAACTTGCCTCTGAGATGTCCTCCTTCCTGTAGCAACTGATAAAAAGTGAAGCTCGTTTTCAATACCAGTGGACAGAAGAGGAAACCTACAGATTGAAGGTCAAGAAAATGTTACCTGGAACCTAAATCAGTATCAATAGATACAGTGCATGGAAGAGCAAGGTCTAATTTTATGTTCATATAAGAAAGGTGTTAAAATTCAAATTAAGTAGCTGGATAAGAAGAATGAGGAGAGTTTTTTTAAAGACCATTAATTATAATTCCTTAGACTTAATTTTATAGCTTAAGAAATTATCAAGACTTCTAATAAAATGTGATCCATGACATACGTCTCCACAAAGAACATTTAGAGGGTCACAAAGTTCTTAAGCTGGCAAGATCCCAAAAGATCAGTCTGTTCAATCACTTTACGTTCCAAATGAAGAAACTGAGGCACAGACCAGTTAAGAACCATGAACATAAAGGAAGCTTTAAAAACACTAGCCAAAAAAAGAAATGACTGTTAATAATGACCCTACAGCCATTTAATAGCAAAAAGGTATAATCCACATCCATGCATACCAGTACATGGAGACTGTTTTTGGAATAATAAAGACAACCTACCTCTTTCTAAACAATAAAAAATGATGGTATGAATGTAATAGTTCCCTGAATTTCCCAGAAGTAATTCAGTTTTTTGCTAATCTACAGCCAATCTCCTTGCTCGTTCAACATTTACTGAGCACTGACTGAATACTAAGTAGCTCAAAACGTCAAAATTTTATTCAAGATAAAATTAGAATTTTATCTTTTAAAAAAGTAATAAAATCTCTATGTACATTGTTTCTGCCCATGAGTGCTCATACCTTTTAATGACTTCCATTTTCTCCTAAAAATGGTTTTTTTCCATTCATTTAAGGACTGTAATGGTATATTGTTTTGAAGAATCAAAGTGTCCCTCAAGTTCCATCTTACAGACTGTCTTATTCAACAAGTTGATTCTGACAAGGCCACAGTGATATAGGGATCCCATGAGGCAGTTATGTTACCAATTTTTAATGTTTTGTTTATAATATTGCTGATTTTCCTCCACACAGCATCAGGCTCACCTTTGAAAGACTAGGGGGTAGTTAACCAGTAATTCACACAATTACAAGTCTGGGAAAGTTGACTGAAACAATATTTGTGTCACTATAGAGTCATCAACCAGCATGAGTAATGCTGATGTTATAAAAATGTAAGATAAGAACCATAGAGAGGTGGGCTAAAGAACTGGAAGATCAACACTACCTAGGATCTGATAATCAGCACTGCAAATCCAGAAACTCATTTCTTTACTGTATCTGGAGCTCATCCCCACTGGTAAACTCCAGAATCCTCACTTACAAAATCTAAATTCAATGTGCTAATTTATAATGAGGAATCTCTCTTTCCAAGCACTGGAAAACTCATGTTGGTTTTCCCAGGCAGGTTGGCTACCGCCTGGCCACTTACTCTTCTGTTTTTTCGCATGAGCCTATGCTTCTCCAACAGGGTCCTGCTTAGTACCAGCACCCTGACAGCCCCACCCACCACAGCAAGATGCAATCTGTGGGGCTCACTCCAAAGCAGGCCTTTTCAGTCCCTAGGCAACTAGGTTCTGTCTTGGCTAGGTAGTAACTGGGTTATTTTGGAAATGTGGAAATAAGAGCTAATGTGGACAGATGTTTAAAGAACCCTTTTGCTGTAGCCTGCAAAAACCCTGAGACTACTTCCCTCAATTCTAGCAGTGTTTTAGTCATCTGAATATGCCAAGCTAGTGACTTCTTTCACTTTCAAAAATCATCATTAAATCCTTCCTCTTCCCCCCTTTTCCAAATTTTCAGTCTGTTCTTCATATTAAAGGTATTTTGTTTCAGCTAAGTTGAGCTCCAAGTGTTTGAATTGTGGGGCTCTTTTATAATTATAAAAATAAAACTGAATTTCTGCTGGCTGCTACATCACACAAAGACCTCTGGAAAGATTGTCATAAAAATGAAGTCACTTGGAATTATCTAAATTTTTTAAAACAGACTTTGTAGTATTTTTTAAAACTCTTTGGGCCTGCGGTGGTAGAGGACTTGAAGTAATTATCATCTCAGAGCAGTTGAAACTGAAGTTCAGTTTCAAGTTCAGCTGAAACTTTTATCCAAAGGGGTATCCATTGTTTGGGGCACTGCATAGGTATTAAAAAGCTACAGAAAAGAAAATAAACAACAGTTTCCAATTAGCAGGATGGAAGATCCTCTGATACGTGATTTGGCTGCTTCTCTCCTGAGCCATGCAACGACGTCTGTTCTCAAGAAGCCTGTACACCTGGCTCTATTTCTAAGCCTATGTGGTGGAAAAGATCTGTGTCTCTGATCATATCTATCGTGCCTCACCTGGACCCCACTGGCAAAGCAGTTTACAAAACGTGTGTGTGTGTGCGCATGTGTGTGTGCATGTGTGTTTGCAGCTTTCCTAAATATTACACTACAAACTTGGCTATGGTACGTGTTCTCTAAAGACCCTTAAGCTGACCATGCCATCATAGCAATTTAGAAACATGTAGGAAAATAAAACCATAGAATCTGACTTTGCAGATTTTGAAAGAATCCCAATAAGGAGCCCCCTTTGACCTCATCCTCTGGCATGGAGAATACTAGGGTTCAGTTATATATTTTGGCCAGAGTAATGGATATCCCTAAACAAAAGTGTGAAATGTATATCAAATATTAGAAAAACTCCAAACATTTAATGTGTTCCAACTATATGTTGACATAAATGATTTTGTTTCATTTTCACAACTGACTTTGGATTATTCTGAACAGCAGTTAAGACCATCCCATTTCACAGAGGAGGAAGCTGACACTCAGTCCTGATGATGACCTCCTAAATGTGCACCAGTAAAACACTCTCACACCGCCCTGCAGACCCACTAGCGCCATGCTTTCTACTTGGCCACACTCCTCAGCAGAGTGGGAAGCAAAAGTTAAAAATAGGGAAAAATAGAGGGACATTGTCTGGCATATCTGTGTTTACATTTCCTGTGTAATTTCCAGGTAAATTTATGTGTATTCTAACTACCCAGGACACTGATATTGGAAATTGTTTTCTTTGTGACTTTCAGATTAAACAAATAGAACTACATATGTTACAGCAATCCATTCGGGTTCTTATCTAGAGGAAATGAAATCAAGTCGGTTCAAAAGACATCTGCACCTCATGTTTGTTGCAGCAGTATTCATAACAGCCAAGATATGGAAGCAAACTAAGTGCCCAGCGACACTGAATGGATAAGGAAAATGGTATATATACACAATGAAATGCTGTTCAGCTGTAAAAAGGACAAAGATCTTGTCATTTGTGATAACATAAATGAACCTAGAGGACTTTATATTAAGTGAAAAAAGCCAGGCACAGAAAGACAAGCACTACATGTTCTCATGCACATATAGATTCTTAAAGAGTTGCCCTCTCAGAAGTAGAGACTAGAATGGCTGTTACTGGGTCGGATCGAGGAGGCGGGAAGGTTGTGGGAAATGGCAGTCATAGGATTCAGAATTCCAGTTAGATAGGAGGACAGAGATCTATTTGCACCATGGTGACTATAGTTAATTACAAAGTATTGCAGTCTTGAAAATTGCTGAGAGATTTTAAATGTTCTCACCACAAAACGTATATAAGTTAATTACCTTCAGGTAGCTATTCCACAGTGTATCCATATTTCAAACAAAATGTTGTGCATGAAAAATATAATAAATTTTTACTTGTCGATTTTTTAAAAATTAACAAAAACCACACAAGTCTACACACTGGCACCCACTACCGATCCTGTGCCTGGCTGTCAAACTTCCTTCTTTGTTCTCTGTTTGGCCCTGGCTCTTCCTCGCTAAAGCCATCCATTGCAGCCAACAGCAGCCTTGCTAGCAGTAAGAACCAAGTCAGTCCAATGTCCTGACTGACATATACCCAGAGCCACTCATGCACATTGCACATGGGCCCTATGTGAGCTATGAGAGAGCTGCTTCATAGGGGTCAAGTTGACAACAATCTCTTTTGAGAAGCAGTAAAACATAGTGTGGGACTCTCTCCTTTCAGGTATTTGGGTCTCCATTCTGAGCTTGCAATGGATTTTTAATTAGTGTTTCTAAAAGGTCAATGAGATCTTCCCTTAATTCTTAGTATTTTTTTGTGTGTGCACTTTTAGAAAAACACAGGTGCTTAACACATTTTGTCCAGTTAAATGGGCCTCTGTGATCTGAAATTGGCATAGGCAGGTGGCTGCCAGGTCTGCATTACTTTGGGAAATGGATGTATTTCTCCTTTCCTTGCTCTCCGTGGAAAGGGGAAGAGAAGGGGGGAGCGAGACTGCTGACAGACAACAGCAGGGTGACTCTGTGCTCAGCATCTTGTCTTGGTGGTATATCCAAGCTGCAAGATTTATAACCTTCTTGTTACAGTGTATCAGCTTCAACACTTTCCGTGAAGTCTTCAATAACTTCGATGACATCTTGCTGAGGGGTTTTGTCATTAAAAGCCTAAAGCTGGTCATTAACAAACCTTCTCTGCAATCATCCACCGCTGTGCTAACTCAGGCATGGGTCTGCCTGGAAAGTTGGGCTGGCTTAGAAACTTTCCAGAAGGCTGCATTTTTTTTTTCCTGTGCAGGGTATATTTCTTTAGGGAAAGAAAATATAGTTCCCAATCATTTCATCATTTATTTCTCATTATCTTTGGACTAACCCTTCCCTGATAGACTCAACCAAATTCAACAAACATCTGTAGATCACCACTATATAATGGGCATGTGCTTGGGGATGAGGATCTAATTATGAAAAACACAGCTCCAGCCCTCAGATGGATCCATTGACCCCCCTAAAAATATTAGACATCCTTTGCAGAAACTTAATAATGCAGCAAATCCTGTCTAATGCTCTAAGCGTTATTTTCTTCATTTGTCACCTACCTTTAGAAAACAGATGTTCTTACTATGCCCATTTTAGAGTTTAGATGACTAAAACTTTTGCCAGCTTCAGCACTTTCCTAATGTTACTGACCTCGTAAGTAAGAGAATCAGCACTTTCCTAATGTTACTGACCTCATAAGTAAGAGAACCAGATCACAAACTCATGTCTTATGTGATTCAAGTGCATTCGTCTCCTCCAAATATCAGGATTGGGCTAGGAAAAAGGCAAAGATTATAGAATTCTGAGTTGAGGAAATATTTTAAGCTGAGCTAAAGGCTGACAGATGCTGGACAGGTGTGAGCAACAGGGTGAACTCAGGAGAATTTGGGTGACGGGTGGAGTCTTGCCCTTGGACCAACCTGCCCTGGCTTCACGCACTTCCCCACCCCACAACAACATAGAGTTTAAAGCAGTATCTGTCCACTTGTATGTGTTTAACCATGAAGTCTAACCTGCTCCCTGGCCCTGGACCAGTGAATGCTGGTGTTAATTTTATGAATACAAGGTGTGACCAGAAAATATGATGTATGGTTAATTAAAAATTTTAAAATTATTACAGTAAGATACATTGCCATTAATCTCCCTCAAGATACTCCCCTTTACTTCAAACACACTTATCCCATTGTTTTTGCCACTTTCTGAAGCACTTCTGGAAGTTCTTTCATGAGTGTCTTTGTGCCGCCATCTTGAATCAATGCAGAATGTTTACAGCAATTTCTGTCAAATAAAAAATTATGGTGTGTCCCCATCCTTTTTATTCACTGGATTTGGCATCAGAATTGTGGCTCATCCCCAAAGTCAACATGACCTAGAAAGGTAAATGCTTTGAATCCATTCATGACCTTGAGGCCACCATCATAACACAAATAAAGATACTCATTGAAGAGAACTCTAGAACTGCTTCAGAAAGTGGCAAGAATGATGGAATAGGTGTGTTTGAAGCAAGGGGAAGTATTTTGAGGGAAGTTAATGTCAGTGTGTCTTTTAGTGTCATAAAGTTATTTTTAATTTCAGTAACACCATATTTTTGATCATCCTTCACATAGTAAAGATTCTTATGATGTTATTTGAAGAAAACTAATCCAAAACATACAAAAATTCTGTGACAAAGCAATTCCCAGTTGCATGACATATTTTTGCTGTCAACAATTTGATTTTTTACCAAGTCTAGTAAGCTCTCAGAAATAATGAGTGCAGTTGTTGCTTTCTCCTCCATAACATTCAGACTGAAGCAGTCAAAGGGTCAATTTTACAGCACATATCCAGAAGTTCTTTCAAAAAACTGATAGAAAACCATGGAGATATGGGGAAATACTCTGCTACAAGGCTTGGAATAGGATTTTTTTTTTTTCAAATAACAAGGAAATTAAGTTGAAGGTGGTAGGAATATTTTTAAGGGTGCACATTTTGTAATAATCTTTATCATTAGTTAAAGACCTTGTCTGTGTTGGGCAATTGGTGGGAAGCTTCTCTACAATAACTCATTAAATGGAATCTTATGACAACCCTTCCCAGGAAAGCATTATTCTCATATTTATATGTAAACAAACTGAGGATCCAATTGGTTGAGCAATTTGTCAAAGGTCCCTCATTGGGCAACTTGCAGAGCTAGAATACAAGCCTGGTTTGTGCTATTTCAAGGTTTCAGTGTTGCTTTTCTGTATCTACATTAATTAAAATATATTCTATCTAAAGATGTTTAAACACAAATAATACAATGATAAAAAGGCACTAGCTGATCTGTCTCTTTTCCCTTAAAAGAGAAACTCTTCTCTCCCTCTTTCCTCTCTCTCTCTCTCTTCCTCTTCCTCCCTCTCTCCTTTCCCAAAAGGAAGCAAAAACATTAGCTATTAGCTTACTTTTCTTACTGCTTGATGAATGCAGTGGGATTTTACCTGAAGAGATTCATAAGCCTGCCAGGCAGACACCATTGATCCAACTATAGTGCCATTATGTGCCTGTCCATATGCGTGATGTTGGAGGGAAGGTTTTGTTCCTGGGAGTCACAAAGCCATCATCCATCTGACATCCTGGGTTTTGGTGGGCCCTTACCTGCCGTGCTTCCTGCAAATGTCTTCCATGGCCTGTGATTATTTTTAATCGCTCACAGGATGCTTCCTAGTAGGAAAGTCCTTGCCAACCTCGGTCATCAGGACTACCTCAAAGGAGTCTCAGAAAATCGGTTACTCAGTTCAGCTCAGCCCTTCTGATGAGAAGTAATATATGGGGTGCCTGATCTTTCTCCAAGGTCATAGAAACTACTGGTCCTTTTAGAGACAGCACAGGCCACTTCCAAAGGATATATGGAAAGCAAGGTACCAAACATAAAGAAAGGGTTCTGCATAGGAGAACAAAAGGTACTTAGATTCAGAAAGTCCTGAACTCACAGATCCTACCCAACACCAAAACAATACTAATAATGTAGACATTCTCTATTATTCTGAAAGTATTCATTAGGAACTTTGTGATTTGACCAAATGACTTAAGCTCTTTGAAAGGCAATTTCCTCTTTTGTGAATAGGAGGATAAAGCTCATATCACCATTTTAAGAATGAAGTAAGAACATAAATGCAGCTGGCTTTTGTGAAATACTGGCATTTGAGGATCAAGCACCAACAGGAAATTCTCCTTGTTTTTTGTCTCCACTTTCCTTAAAGCATGGGTATCAATTCTTCTCGTTGCTCTTAAGTTTATATGGGATAACAAAGCCACTAATCACTCTAAAATCACACATCACTCCCTCAGTCTAAGAGTCAAATTGATTGGTCCAAGTTCAAAGTCCCAGGAAGGAGCTGGAATTGTCTCAGCTCATATCACATATCTACACAGAGACCAATCAACTCTCAATTGACAGGTGCAGTATTTTATCCCACTTGCCAAACTGTCCCTGTGGTAAGCATATGGATAAGAAGAAGTGGGTAGTTTATAGAAGAGAGCGGGATTATTACATGAAAAAAGAGTTTTACCACAGAAGAAATCACTGGCCCCTACTACAAGAATGCATGAAAAAACATGTCACTATATCTAGTTCAGATACATGTATTTATATACAATCTTTTGTCAATATGTAGATTTATACCCATTTTAAATGCCATATATATTTTTTTAAATAGCTAAACAAAAATGCATTATTGGTTAGTTACAATCAATATAGATAAGCTACTGTTAAGATTCAGAAGCGATCATAGACGCTAAGAATAACAGGCATTTTAAAGGCATAATCATTCTGCACCTTGACTTATGATAAACCTATCAATAATTTATCAATAATGCTACGAATAAGTCAAAATGCACTGAATACCCTTAATCTACTGCACGTCACAGTCTAGCAGATAGGACACTGGGGTCTCTCTTGTTACCCTCAGTGGACAGAGGCTGCCTGAAAACTGTGGCTGTCTGTTGCTGCCCAGCAAGGACAGCGTGGCACTGCAAAGCACCAGCTCAGTGAAAGATCACAATTCAGAATTCTAGGCTGAGTCTCTAACAAACACAATCACTTCCACACCTCTGTGAAATGGCCCAATCATAAGTCAAACCTTCTTAATTTGAGAACGTTTTGTACTTTTCCATCAAATAAACACACAGTAGAAACTCAATATATTTGACACGGAAGATTTTGTTTGTTAGCCCTGTCCTCTCTCCTGTCCCTTAGAAACCCAACTGTTTCCCTATTTTCAAGTTATTTATTTGGTTTTGGTTTTGGTCTTTCGGCAGTAGTCGGGTTTGAACTATATCCCCAGCCATTTTCTTTCTTTTTTTTTAAATTTTGAGACAGGGTCTCACTGAGACACTAAGTTGTCCAGACTAGGCTCAAACTATAATACTCCTGCTTCAGCCTCCCAGAGTGCTAGGAATACAGGCACGTGTACCACACCAAGCTTCTATCTTTAAATCTTTATGGGTTCACCACTGAATTTTTAGCATTAAAATTCTAAGGGGCTACATAAAGTAATTCAAACAATTTGAAAATGCAATAAAATCCTTCTATGATTAGCACTAAACAAGTCACCAAACAGGAAATTTAAAAACTTGATTTCTGGTTTTCCTCTTTGTTCTCAAATATGCACAGAACAATTCTAGACAAATCATTTATGCTTCCTGTGTCCAGCCAGAAACCTGCCTGATAAGTCTACCTATCTTTCAGAATGAAGCCTACAAACATCAATGTGTTCACGGCAAAGAGGACCCACTTACAAGGAGAAATGGGAAGAGGTCCCAGAAAACTAGTGACTTTCTTATCAGAAGGATAACTGCCACCCCAAAAAAGAATTAACTTTGTACATAATGCAAAAGAATTCTTTGACTTGAGCCAAAATGTAGGATCCAATTGCCCTCTGCCAATAAACTCTATTGAGGTTCCAGCCAATATACTCCAGGTTTTAGAAAGAGACCACTTGGCTTTGCTTCTGACTGATTCCAAGATAATATTAAATAATTTTGGAAAGATTAACTCCCAGACCTTTCAAATATGATAATAAGAGATGAGTATGATATTTTGACAAAATTATGAAATTAAAAGTCTCATTTTACACTGAATCTTACTGCTCTGATATTATTCCTTTGTAGAGAGAAGGAATAAGATTTAGGAAGCAACAGTGTCCTAAGCAACAACATTCCAAAGAGGAAGCTAAAGGTGTGAGGTGAGAGGTTAACTGGTCTAGAAATCTGTGTTGTCAATTAAATACTATTCCTTTTTACTTCTTTTAAAATATGAAAAGAAATGCAGAAAGTTACAGATGACAATATTATCTTGTAACACAATTCATGTATTTGCCATGACACAAACCTGTTTCTAACAGGGCCACTTGCTTCCAACCTAAATGGAACATACATTGATAAAGGACTCATGCCATTTTGAACTTCATTGCATAAACGCTGAATTTGGGTCTTTTAAAAATCCTGTCAATTCATTCCTCAGTAGTTAAGATGCAAAAAATATGCAAATAAGCATGCCACAGTTGATCATTGCTAACCTTTTTGTAGTAACTGATGTTCTTCCCCAGAAGCTGCCGCCCCTTCTATTCTTGTTCCCTTCACTCAGGGGATGCAAAATGCTGAAGACAGTTGCCCTTTATGTGATTCTGTTTCAGGAGGTTGAGGCTAGGCCAAAATCTTCACCTTCCTCTTTCCTAAATACTTTTTTCCCCCTCTTTTAATTATATTGCTTTACACTGATTTATATGAATTTCAGCTTTCAAAATCATTGGTCTTTGCTAAATGCAAATAAGCACATGGGAAAATTATATTAAGTTTGCACAATTGATCTTTCATCATTTCAAATGGTTCCTTTGAGCAGGTCCTGAAATGTCTGTCTGAAACATTCCCAGCTTTGGGTGCCATCAAAAGATGGGGGGGGTCATCCTGATAAAACCCATTCTCAGTGATGTAAATTACAGGGTTATTATATGTGTCCTAGAACAAGACAGCAGAAGTTTTATTCCAAACAGATGTTAAAAAAGAAAGTTCATAAAATCAGGTGCTTTACCCTCTCTATCTTCTTGAAGCTACAACCCCAAAACTAGTTTTCATCAAATTGCACTGACCCTATTAACTTAATTTTCCATGCGCTGACCTTTTATGACTAACAATGGAAAAGCAAAACTGTGCAAATGTCCATGAAGACAGTCAAATGACTCTTATTATAATGAGAAGACAGAAATATCTTTCTTCCCATCAGCATCTGTTCATTGTCATTGTTCCTTAACCCCTGGCTCCCACTGACAGCTACATTCTCTATCCCCCACAGGAAGGGTCCTGAAACTGATAACTTGGAATTTTAATTTCAGCTACCTGGATGCCATCTAGCATAATAGAACCCCAGAAAGGATCCGGCTATCTCTCTTAAAATAACTTTTAATAATCCCAGCTATGACAACAGGCTGACAAGTGTGTTCATGCTACTTATTGCTACAACTGATTTTAACAACAAATCCTAACTTTGACCACTGTCTTTGAAGCAAATAATTAGCCAGTTAACCTTCACCAACTTAAATCCCAATCTGTTCTTCTCAAGCCAAAAATGGATATTCTATTATCTAAAATCATCCTTTTTTCAGTCTATATGTACACATACCTTTGCCTGTCTTGCTAACCTTTACACAAGTACACACACAAATCATGCAGTTACCTTAATATAGTTCAGCAGTTTACATAAACCCCATGGCGCCATGTGGACCCACCCCACATCTTTCAAGACAGATCTGAAAAAATCCCTATCTTCGCATGCTGAAGAATGCCCAAATTCTGCTTCCTTATTCTGCTTGGGCCTGACGTGGCGAGTCGTGTAATATTGCACAGCAAAGAAATCAGCAGTGCCTTTGATCATTTTCTTCTCTTCTTTGAATTCTGAAAGCCTCGATGATGGATAGCCTTGCTTTTCACTCATGGAGGCAATCTAGGACTTGACAAGTTCAGGATAATCACCATCAATGAATATAGGCTTACCAAAGAAATCAAACTGGAAATTGATGGCTCCTTCAGCAGCTTTCTAGTCCAGCACTGAGTTGGGATTTGCTGGTTCCAGCCAGAAACAAAAAAGTGATAGGGACACCATATCCTTCTGTTCTTCCCAGAATAAGGAATCATGACTATGTCAGGCTTTGGCATGAGCTTTAATCATATTATGAGCTGCCTGATAATCTCCAGTCCCAATGTGAGGAACACCAGGAGCAAAGAAATACAGGTCATATTGCACTAAAAACAGGCTCATTTATGGTGATCCACTGCCTCACTCGATTCCCAAAGGTGCTGAAGCAAAACTGGGCATATTTGTCAAAGACTTCAATAATTGTATCTGACAACCATCCGCCTTGGTCTTCTGAAGCCTGAGGCAAATCGAAGTGGTGGAGTGTCACCACAAGTGTAACCCATTTGTTAACAAATCATCAATGATCTTGGTGTAATAGTCAAGTCCTAAGAGAGGGAAAATACAACAAAATAGTTATTTTCAGTATGTTGGCAATATTTTGATCAGGATAACTCTTATATAAAATAAGATTTATTTACTCTCTCAGTATAATCAACAGAAGGCTGTGAGGTAAAATCTAGAATTCCCTGACTACAGGCATGGTGGCGCACACCTGTAATCCCAGCTCAGAAGGCTGAGGTAGGAGGATCGCCTCAAGTTCAAAGCTAGCCTTGACCACATGAAGAATTCAAGATCAGCCTGAACTGCATAGAAAGACCCTGTCTCAAAAAGAAAAAGAAAAAGAAATCCCTGACTGGCTGATCAGGGATACTTGTCCGGAAACAGATACATGTGGGTAAGTCGCTGTCACCAAATGTTGAGCTATTTTCCCACTTATCAAAATTGTTATGTTTACCTGCTTGTACACTCATTTTTGTCTCTTAACTCCACTGCAGTATAAGCCCCAGGAGAGCAGGAGTCTTAACTATCTAATTTGCCTTAGGATTCTCAAATCTTGGAACAGTGTCAGAAATTTAGTCCATAATAAAGATTTCTTTCAATGAATGAATGAATGAAACTCAACTGTATCGAACAAAAAGTAAAAGAATTGATTTAGATGCCTGCCTTCATAGTTTTGTAGACCTATTAGTCTCACAGGTCTAAGAAAGGAGACTTGCTGAACATAAATCAGAGACAGGACAGGCTACTGAGAACAGACAGCCAAGGGCTTGAGATGTTGTGAGTCCGTTAGGGAAAGTGCCCTAAAGTTCTGACATGGTCCATGGGAATCCATAGTCAGCCCTCGCACTCAGCTGATTTTTCCAGGGCTGTATGTGGAAGGCAGTGCCTTTGGAAATGTTGCAAAATCAAGAAGGACGTTATCAAGTTGAAGACAGCCTGCCTTAGAAACTAAAGTGAAGAAGATAGCAGGTCTAGCCTCAGGTGACTCTTACCCTGGAAAAGGCTTTCTCGGGAGAGGATGATGTTTGCACTGTACATTATTTCATGTTTAAGCCTACGAAGGAAACTGAAGCTTGGAAGAGAGAACCTGTTCTTTCTAAAGAAATGGATTCTTGGATAGACATTATAAAGGCATATGTAGAATTGTATTGTGTTGAAAGTTTACCTAAAAGAAAGATTCCTTTCTTTTTTGTTTTTCTCTAGCTTTCTCACTTCCCATTTTTTTAAAAAAATAGTAATTCAGACTTTTTCATTGCTTCATGTATCCAATTATTCATTTGTCCATTACCTAACCGCATATTGATAGAGAAATTGTCATATATCATAAGCAAGGTACACACTGGCCTTCTTCTCAAGGAGCTTAGTAGGAGGAACTACAGACAAATTTATGGATAAGTACAATATGGTTCAACATAAAAATAAAGTACAGGGTCCTATTTAACTCACCCTGATCTTGCAGTATGTGAAAGCAATACACACAATAGTTTCAAAAATGAACTATGGCACCAGGATATCTGAGTTTTCTTCCCAAATTCTTCACTTTGAGCATGTTACTTTGTTTCTCTGAATAATCCTTCTACCTTGCAAAATGTGGATAATTAATAGAAGCCTACATCAATAAACTGTGAGAGTTTAATGATTTGATAAATTGAACAAATTTACAACTATTCTTAGCATATGGTAAGATCTTAGCAGAGGTCAGCAATCATTCTAGTAATAATTTTATTGTTATTGTTATTAACATCTAAGCTAACATTTAAAAGATGAATATAAGTTACCCACATAAGGCAAGGAGAAAGGAGTGACTCAGTAAGATCAAAGGGGGACAGAAATGTACAAGACCAAAAAACATGTAAAAATAAAAAACCTCAAATGAGAAAAGCAGGCTATGTATTTATTTGGTTTGCTCTAGCAGGAAAGTCAGCCACCACCAATTGCATCTGGCAGATACTCAACAGCAGTCAGGGAAGAGCAAAAGCTGTATAGAGGAAAAATGGGGTGGGCTTCAGGTCAGGCATCCTCTGACAGGAGGTTGCTGGTATAGGGCAGCTGGAAAATGGCCGGCTAGAAGAGGATCATCCTACATCATTGGTTTGGGGAGTGCACTGTATTTGGTTTCTCTGGATGGTTCTGAGTTGGAAATAAGGCTGTAGCGGGGGACACAAAAAACTAGAGAAGCTCGAATTGTTGACCAGGTATTAACGATTAAGGGCTGACTTCGGCAGAGGTCATGGTTTGGTGTCTGGGCTTCTTATGTGGTCTGAGTCTTCTTTTTATGTTACCTGGCCATTGTTTGCATATTCATTCTCTTGGAAGAGTAAAGCTTCTTCCAGGAACTGAAAGTTCTGTATAAGAAGAGGAGTTTATCAGAAGAAGAGTGAGAATGGGGAGAGGTAATGGGGGTAAGCAAAAGCCGAACTACACAGACATGTGCTGTCTGTCTAAGTATTTTTAACAAAGCTGGTTTATTTTGCAAACTGGAACATAGTGTGAATCAGGCATAGCAACTCCATATTTGGGAGAAACATTCCTATGCTATTCTTACTTGGTAGGCAGAATAACTCATCCTTCTCTCAAAGATGTCCATGCCCTAATCTGTGGAAGGGATGAATATGTTACCTTAAGTAACCAAAAGAAACTTTACAGATGTGATTACGATAATGATCTTGAAATCTGAAGATTTCCCCAGATTGTTCAGGTGAACCCGATACAATCACCTGTGTCCTTACAGGTAGAAGAACATAACAGAAAAGTAGGTCAGAAAGATACTACAACAAAAATTGGGGTGGGAAGATGGCAGCAGGAGAGGGACTTAACTCACAAGCCAAGGGATACAGGCAGCTTCTACAAATTGAATACAGTCTCCTGCTGATAGCCGAAATGAGGACCTTAGTCCTGTGACCAAAATGAACTGGATTCTGCCAGCCTGTGGAGGGAACCAAGAAACATGCTCTTCCACCATGTGCTCCAGAAAGAAATGAAGCCTTGCTGGCCCCTTGAGTTCAGTCTTGGAGAGACTCATATGAGAGTTCTGACCAACAGACCTCTAAGAACACAAATTTATGTGGTTTTAAGCACAGGTTTCAAACAATTTGTTTGCAGTAGCAAAGGAAAATTAATACACTCACCAATATTTATAAAGCTTTCCTTCTCTCTCAATGAAAGAATTTTCCACTAACTGATCTCTGGGCCCTGTTAACCCACATTTCCTCATTTATAAATAACATTTCAAAAAATGATGTGATTACAAAATTTTGGTATTGGTGCATGCAAGGTTTTTCTTAGCCAACTCTTTTCATTGGCTTTGAATCTAAAAATAATATTGGCTTTCTTTTGCTGAATTCATACTATATGTACTAGATGTCATGCATTTTGCTTAATCCTAGTACTAAGCCCAAGAGATGGGCATTTTCATTTCTATTCGATAACTGAGAAAACTGATATTCAGAGAGTCTTAGTATTGTCAAATGGAACAACCTGCATTCAATCCCAAAGTTTCACCGCAAAGAATGAACTGTTCCTATTTTAACACCACATTTCTCATGTTAACCAATGTTCACAATCCAGAAAAGTGTAACTCTCTTTCACTAGCCTTAACATTTACCTGCTTCAGAACAGATCATGATATCAGATTCCTTTTGGGGTTTTTTGAAGCAATCTCCAATGGCATACAATCTGTGTAACTCAAACAACATGATAATCAGAGTTGAACTGAAGATAAATCGATTTTAAGTAACTAGGGAATTGTATAATTTATGGCTCATATTCCAGAGCTGAATACTTGATTTCTGTTTTGTGCAGTTTACCCAGTGCAGTAAGGAAACTTCTCCACAAGGTAGGAGAGTGAGATTTCTATCAGCAGAACACCACACTCAGTCGAAGGATCATGGAGGATCACTTGACCTGGACACCCATGTTTCCCCCTCTGTAAAAGAGGAGTGTACATAGTGCCATCCTATGACTGTCCCTAGTATCAAATGAGAACAGACTGTCAAAGGGCATTTCTTTATTTATCAGACTGGTACTATTCAGGGACAACTCCTTCTCTGACTAAATGTATATTTTTAAATGATATTGATCACCAACATAGGGATATTTGCCTGTAATCCAAGTTCTCAAGAGGCTGAGGCAGAAAGATCATGAATTCTAGTCCAGCCTGGGAAACAGCAAATGTAGCTACACACACACACACACACACACACACACACACACACACACACACTTAAAACCTCTATAAGCTTCTTTTATGGTCAATAATATGCTCTCTGGTTTAGTTAAGCCCACTCATGCTGATTTATAAATATAAAGTACATCTGAGCCAAAGGTCTTTTAGATTTAAGAAAAATAATCCCAGACTAATTCAAATATAAAGGTAGAACTGGAGACAGTTGGGTGGAAGGTGTGAGGAACAGTGGGCATGATTTGAGATGACATGAAGATATCACCCACTTGGGCCGGGGATTTAGCTCAGTGGTTCCGCCGCTGGCCTTGCAAATGCAAGGACCTGAGTTCGATCCCCAGTACCAAAAAAAAAAAAGATATCAGCCACTCAATGACAAAAAGCAAAACTGTAGCTAGAACTCAAGGGAATTTAAATTGGGAGATGAGAAAACTATTGTCTCACAAGGGAAGTGGTCTCCCATCCCTGCTTCTCTCAACACATCAACTTCATTCCCCTCCTTTTCAGAACCAGTTCTCCCTATGTGCCCAATGTGCCATCATTTCAAAATGGCCACCCCATCTGCCAAAGCTACTTCAGAGCCCTGGTGCCATCCACCAATGAACTCATTCTCCAAACATCCTTGGGGGAGGGAAACAACTGGGCAATCTCATCTTTTCAGTGAGATCACACAAGTTACATGTCAGGCATGGAGCAGCATTATATATAACAAAGAAATAGGGAAAATATATGATGGCTCTCCTTGGTTCATACATCTCTAAATTCATACCTTGGTTCTTTTGCCACATGACCTATATTAGTTAGCTATTACTGCCACAACAAATTACCACAAACTGAGACCAATGCAAATGTATTATCTTATAGCTGTGGGCGTCCAAAATGCAAGTGGTTCTCAATGGGCTAAAATCCAAATAGTGTCAGGGCTTCATTTCTGCAGGAGGCTGTCAATGTCCTTGCCTTTTCCAGGTTATAGGAGCCTCCTACATGACTTCTTTCATGGCTCCTTCTTCCATTTCTATCCTCATGTCTCCTCTCCCACCTCTGTTCCACTCCTTATATCTCCTCTGTCTGAGTCTGATTCTCCTGCATCTCTCTTATAAGGACCCACAGATAATCCAGACTTATCTCCACATCTCCATATCCTTAATTTAATTACATCTGTAAAGTTACCTTTCCCAGGTAACTAATATATTTACAATTTCTAACGTTCAAGGAAAAATCATGCTTGAGGTGGGGGAGGGGAATTATTCAGCCTATTATAATGTTCAACATAAAATACAAGGTTAATGTTTGTTGAATTAACTTATTTAAACCACTCCTGCTAAAGTACTGTTATATTTTAAATGTTAAAGGGAACAAGAAATTCCACATAAATATTCCTTTTTTCCCTTTCTAATAGTAGGGTCTCATACTAATCACTTGAAACTTACATTTGTGACAGATATGAAAATTCATTTGGACAGATGAGAAATGCAGAAATATGTGATTTCAGTTGCCAACTCAATCTTTTCTTGTTAAACCTTGAAAACTTGACATTTGAAAGAGAAAGGCTATGTAACATTTCTACTTTGTAAAATATTTCTCCAGTTTGGGGGCATAGAATTTTACAAGGCTCCAAATGTCCCATAATCCAGCTTTAAAATGGGTAGTCAAACACAAAAAAGGGAGTTCTTTGGACAGGACAGTGACAGGGATTTTCTAATTCTTTACATGCTCTCTGAGAAAATATTTAAATGGAAAAGAAAATGATGGCCTTTCTGAGTTAAAACAGTTCCAATCTCTTCAACAGATCACTGCACAAGAATGAGCAACTGCTTATTGAAATTCTGCCTCCTGGAAGCACCGCCAGTGCCCTCTTGTTCAGGGAAAGTCTGCAGTATTAATCAGTTATGGCTCCACAAAAGCCGAGGACAAGCACAAAAGCTCAGTGTTGCAGGCAGGTGCTTGCCGCGTGAGCTCAGCATGAATGACTTCCCCGTGTTGTTCAAGGCACTCCAAGGAGTCAAGTGCCACCACCTCTGTGCTTTGGTCTTTCTGCTCCTCTGCTCTTGGACTGCTGACCTGTACTGTCTCTGTGAACTTCTGTACATCTTAAAGTAGATTTAAAAAGCTTGATGTGTTGACATATTGGTACAGGTCTGTAAGCCTTTATGTAAAAATCTTAGAGACCAATGTAGTCAGAAATTGGGGGTTTTAAAAAGAAAATTCAGAGTACATGTCATATATTAATACCCCCTGAGGGTATGTCTTAACATTTCTGGGGCAAAATATATCAAATAGAATAAACCAAGATTATGAAAAAAAATTTTCATGCAGGTTCAGGTCAGCTTATGCTGCCAATTTAGTTTTAGAATAATTTCTTAGAGCCTTTTGGATTTTAGAATCTCAGACAAAGGATTGAGATATTATATTACAAATTGGTTGGTATTCTAATTATTGGTATTCTAATTATTATTATTACTTATTGTTGTAGAACCTCATCCAAGTGGGATCTAGGGATAACTCTAAACTCCTAGAGTCAGTGGAAAGAGTCTTAAGGATATGGAACCTCCCCTTCACTTTTCCAACAGCGAAATGTAGCACAGAGAATTCAACTGGTTTGATCAGGTTGTAAATGAGCTCTAACCTAGATATCAGGATTTTTATGTCAGACAAACCTAGATTGGGCCCAGCCCTAACTGAATTTGTCATTCTGGAAAATTTACACCTACTCTTATGCCCATGTCAAAGTTTTTCCCTACATTGTGAAAGACTCCTCATCCCTAAGGTTGTTAGGAGCATTAAATATGCAAAAGCAAGCACAGTATATTTATGTATTTGGCAAAGTGAGTTGCATATACTATGTGCTCAAAAAACAGCAATAACTGCTATTCTTAGAGTGATTTTATGATTGTTAATGACCTAATTAAATTAGATTCAGTAACTGTTGACTGAATCCTTCCATGAAAGGTACTGAACTAGGTCACAGTGGTGAGCAAGGCAGAATATCTGCCCACTCTACTGTCAGAAACCTGTGGAACTCTCATATCTATGTTGTGAGTACTTAGCAGAGTCCTTGATGCATGCTAGATGCTCAGTACCCTTAGTTGCATGTAGGAATTGCATACAGAAAGGAAAATCACACTACAAAGTTTCACTTTGGGTATGGTGAGGCCAGAGACAAGGAAGGAATAGCTGTTGGATTAAGAAGGTGGGGAGTTATGAGTTCACATTTAAACTGAACAAGAAATTAATTCCCGGTTAAAATTTAAAAATGAACCAATAATGTAAAGGGAGTAGGTATTCAATCAACAGCAATGAGTCAAAGGCTACTCCCTTCAGAATCAAAGGTCAGGCTTCATGTGAACTCTGGAATTTGTTCCATTTCAAAAGGAGCAGTACCCTACTTTTTGTGAAGTTCATGAGCCCACCTAGAGCTGTCATGATAGATGCTCCTGCATAGGGAATTACAACTTAATCATAAAGAACGCTTCGGTATCAGTTAAGGCCTCTTGGTGTGGGAAATATGGGGAGGTAGGTACCCTTCTACCCTGGTCACATGGCTGCCCATCTTGCATTTAAAGGATACTCTTTAAATTTTCACTGGAGACACCACTTGCCTCACCTAGTACCAGCGCTATGAGTAGTATGAAGTCTCTTCCAGGATAAAGTACAAATAAAAGATCATTACTATGAAGCCATATGTTGTAGTACAGGGGTTGGCAAACTTTTCCTGTAAAGGACCAGATAGCAAATATTTTAGGCTTTGTAGGCCATATGGTCTCCGCCCCAACTACTCAGTTCTGCTGTTCTAGTGGGAAAGCAACCACCTACCATGTGTAATGAATGGGCATGGCCCTGTTCCAATAAAACTTTATTTACAAAGGCAGGTGGCAGGCCAGATTTGGCCCTCAGGTCATAGTTTTCCAATCCAGTTACCTGGAAACTAGCCAGACCTCAGAAAACAGATTCCAAATCTACCATTTCCAAATATGTGCATTTGGACATACACTCCTGTAAAATACGATCATTATACCTCCCTTATTTGGTGTGAGGGTTAGAGAAAATGCGTGTGAAAGTGCCTGATAAATAGCAGGCACTCAATAGGGCAGTGTATGGTCCCTTTAATTACAAAGCATAATAAGAATAATAGCCAACATTTACTGAGCATTTATGATATGTCAGGGACAGTGCTAAGCACTTTATAAAGATTATTTCACTTAATCTTCCAACAACTCTCTGAAGTATGAGCTATTATAGCATTCCTTTCTGCTCATGGGGAAACTAGCCACTGAGAGAGGCCCAAGAGATGCGTACACACATATTAAGTGGTATAGCTGGTATTTCATCTCAGGTGAGCAGACTCTAGGGGCTGTGGTGCTAACTACTCCCTACACTAAGGTGCCACTAATCCCAGTCCAGTTGAAACATGCAGAACCATCTCAATTTCTTCAGGGCTTTTCATAAGTAATCCCTGGTTCTACACCTGCAAATAGATCCCCACAACAACTTTTCGAAATTCACTTTCAGGTTAACAGTCAGATAACATCTTATGTAAATACAGCCCCTATTCCAACTCCCTCTCCTCTTCACAACTCCCCCTCCCCAGACAATCTCGATAGTCATGGAAAACTAAAATATTATTGAGAAAAATAATGCAAACCCATTTCAAAAATTCCATCCTATAATCACTCTGAGAACTTGCAATTTCAAAGCTACATGGAAGAATAGCACACTGGATTAATTATGCCAGACTGCAGCAATAACCTTGAATTAAAGCTGCAACCTTCTATTTTTAAGAAACACTTGCCTTTCTGGTTGATGAAACCTGTCGTCCCATCAGGTAACAGACGTGACCAGGAAATAGAAAAGCGGTAATGAGTCAATCCAAGCTGTTTGATACATTTCAAATCTTCCTCCCACAGAGTGTAGCTGCCACAAGCTACATCACCAGTCTGGTTCTTGAAAACTCTCTCTCCTCCCTGATGGGTGAATGTGTCCCAGACACAAGGGCCTCTTCCATCTGCATCCCAGCCTCCTGAGAAAAGGAGAAAATGAAATGGTTACACTCTTGACATCAAGAGGCATATGTGGAATGTAAATATTTGTCACAAAAAGAACATACCTCATTAACACAATGCACCATATTTATAACTTTAAGAAATGCCTTTAAAATAATACACATGACTGGGTTATGTGTTTAGCTGTCCTTGATCCCTGAAGCTAACTAGTGGCAAATGAAAAATTATTGCATAGCAAGCTTTCATGGTTCATTATCTGAAGATCTCTCAGCTGGTAAACAGAGGCAGGCCCCAGCTTATGAATGTCTGAGTCAAAAACACTACCTTCTTGGGAATATCCCTGCTGGCCATGACTGATGCCTCTTGTCCTCACATATCATGTAGACTTTAGAGCCCTTATCTCTGGTCTCCTGCACTTGAACCCTAATCTCCTGTTATCTCACAATAGAGCCTGTGTTGGTCCAGCCTACTATCTGTGGGAAGGTGCTAGTTTCCACTCTTGATTGATAGGAGTATTCATAATGTATTCATTTATACCTCTGTTAATTGAACAAATGTTTTGTGTCAAGCACTATGTCTAGTGCAAGAAGTCTCAAATCTATATTATGTCTCATATCCTTTGGGAACTTAATCTAATAAGCAACTGCAAAACAGCCAATGTAAAGCCCCTTGCCCTTATAAAACCAGGGAAGGCCTAGAGTCAGGGAAGTTCGTGAGTCAGGGAAGGTCGCTTCCTGCTCAATGTTTTTAGAAACCTAAAACTGGTCTAAAATATAGTCTTTTGATTTTTAAAAAGAATATATACAGCATGTCTATCATGTTTTGTATATTTAGGAATATGTAAAAATAATCTGTATATTTTCCAAAAGTTAGTTAAAGTATAACAACATCCTAGGAAATATAAATCCAGACTAGTGGTTATCTTTGATGAGAAAGTAGGGAAGTGGAAACAGGGCAGGGTATAAGGGGCCTTCAGTTGCATCTCATATGTTTCACTCTTTAAACTAGGAAGAAGGTACATGGGGGCCACTTTATTACATTATGTGTAATCCCTTTTTATGAGCCTAAAATATTTTATCAGGCTTGCTTTATCAGAATAGATTTCATAGCTAGAATAAAGTAAAGAAAAGCAACTACAGGAAGATCTCACTACAGGTACTCCTGCATCTGCATGAAGTTCTAACAAGATCAGATATTGTCTCCAGCCCCACAGAAGGACAGCATGGGCAATAAGACCATGTGGGAGGAGACAAGAGAACCTGCTACAAGGAGGAGTTCCAACACAAGCAAAAATGACCTTCAATATCAAGGTAGGACACTAAATAGGTGTACAAAGAAGTCATGAATATTAAGAAGCACTGTACTCTGGAGTCACGTAATTATAGAGGCAAACAGTTTTACACATTCCAGTGGTTCTCAACTTGTGTCATCCTAGTTTAAAGGGATAAAGGTAAAAGAATTCCGGTATCCCATTTTAGAATGAAAGGTATAAATATGAAAATACAATGCTTCAAACAGTGAACCTAGATTTTTTTTCTCTTAAATTCTTTTATTGGTACATTTTAGGTATACAATGCATTTACATTTATCATTGGAACTTGTACCTTGATGTATCTTACTACATAATGTATCTTGGTTCTTTTTTTGTTTTTGGTACCGGGAATCGAACTCGGGTCTTTGTGCTTGCATAGCAGGCGGTGAAACCACTGAGCTAAATCCCCAGCCCCCTTGGTTCTTATTTTTTGCCCATTCCCCTGCCCTCCCTTCAACTCCTCCACCCCACCCTATTTACAAAGACTTTGTTTCATTTTTTCATTTTCTCATGTTTTTTTTCCTTTCCCTTCTTTCCTTTCCCCTAACCTAGTGCACCTAGCTTTAAATAATTATTTTAATAAAAGAAGAAACTTAATCTCAGAGAATTCAAGTCATGGTATGCTGATAAATTTTTAACTACTGGGTATGTGTAAAAGAAAGTATATGTGTGTTTGGTGTCAATTTTACTGATATAGAATATGTAAGACACAATTTACAAATACTAATAAAATAGAACACTGGCCTTTACTGTATTCCAAATAGGCAATTGGTTTTCACAATATGCTTTTTAAGTGTTTGCCAAACTCATATATCAATAAACAACCTATTGTTGCAACCAGATAAACCTATGTAGTTCTCACTTTATAATTGGTTGGTATTTTTGCTTAATTTTCCAAGCAAAATAAAAGGGAAATAAGAAAGTTGTATCACAATGTCACTGTTCACCAATGACATAAGCTACTTCTTTATTAATTCAGTTAACAGTTTTCAAACACCAGACTATTTCCTCATTTTTGTGCTATTTACAATGTAGCAGACACAGCTATGAAATGCTTTTAAGTTCAATCTGCGTTATTAACATAATCTCTATCATTGTTTTAGCTCTGGACCACAAACAAAATGATAAATCAATACTGTCTTATAGCACTTGCCAATATGTGCAGTGTAAATACTCCTTCTTTGGCCAAATTCAAGCAAGCGATGTATGTCACTAAAGGCTGAGTTGGGCAAGATGAGAGGTAGCAAACCATTTACACATTTCATACTTCTCCAGACACAAGAAAGGTAACCTCAAAAAAAAAAAAAAAAGAAAGGTAACCTCCAGGATATATATAAGAGTAAAACAGAGTCAAACAAGTAATGATTTTGAGTATTTATTAACTTAGTTTTTAAATGCAAATTATTTACTTGTAAGTTTATACAATTTAATTTTTAGTAATGGCTTTAAAAGTCAGTTCACAAAACTGTCAAAAACTTAACAGGCTTTCATGAGCTGGCACAATCTGGTTTCACCACATCGATGATAAGTAACTTGCCTAAAATCACAGTTATTAACAGTGCCCAGTGTTGTACCCAGATCTTTGATATCCAAGTTCTTCCACTTGATTGGGGGCTGTCAGCAATAATGGTACAGGTTGATTAAAGAAAACAATGGATATCCATGATATTCAATGTATGAAAGCTAAGAAGTGCAAAATATAGTTTATATATTTTGAAAGCAGTGAATCTGGTACAACTAAAACAAGTTTGACAACTACAAAAAGTAAATGTCACTTGGCAGAAAAATGCAGTTAGGTAGACTAGCTCATTTTCCCTGTATATCAGCTGGACAAAATATATGTAAATAACTTTGTTTCTATGAAAACTAAGCTTTGAATAGAAAATTAGCAACTATAATTAAAATTTTGATAAGAACATATTGTAGCCGATACTCACTAGTACTGTAGCACAAATCTTGCTGAATGAATATTAATAACTCATTTGTTGATTTGTTAATTTTCTAATTGCAATTATACTCACATTCTAAAAGTATCATTGTTATTTATGATGAACAAGATTACCATTACCAGATGGAATATATACTCTGATCCATACTCAAAACAACTATAATTCTTAGATAAAATACAATATATTTATGAATGTATCATTAATCTGGCAGAAAGTTAGGTGACCCAGGAAAATAAATGAAAAGCATAATATAGAGGAATGAGTGAGTACTGAAGCAGGATTTTGTCCTGAGAATGCAGTATAAGAGCTCAAATATATGTAGGTATTAATTATATGTCAACACTACTATAAAGGCCAGGAGAAGAAAAACAGAAGTGTGCTGTTGAAATAGTCTTAGATTATATATGAAGTGAAATAATATCATTTGACAGTGACAGGAGATTATATAATTTATATATATATATATATATATATATATATATATTTCCTAAAAGAGACGCTAAAAATTACAAAACAGGGAATAATTGCTAATAAATCATCAAAAAATATGTAATAGAATCACAAAGCATAATCTGGAAAATGTCAGAAAAGGAAACAAGAATAGAAGACAGTAAAAAAAAAAAAAACAGTGAAATGTTAGATTTAACCCTGTCAATAATGTCATGAAACATAAATAAGACTAAACAAACCAACTGAAAGGCAGTGACTGAGGGGCAGATTAAATAATGAGCTGTATATTACTATAAGAAATTCAGGCCGGGGATTTAGCTCAGTGGTTCTGCCACCTGCCTCGCAAGCGCAAGGTCCCGAGTTCGATCCTCGGTACCAAAAAAAAAGAAATTCACCTGAAATAGACAAAAGAAGATTAAAAGTAACAGAATAAAACTATATATAATACAATATATAGGATAACAATATTACATATATATTATAAATATGTTATATGTATCATGCTACCAACAGGAAGTAGGAGTAGTTATATTAATATCAATGTAGATTGCAGGGCAAGAATATCACTAAGTATGAAGAAAGTCATTTTATAACATTAAAGGGATCAATCTGTCAAGAGGACGTAACAATGCTAGATGTTTACTAATCTAATAACAGATTCAAAATACGTAAGGCAAAAACTGATAGAACTCCGCCACCTGCCTCAAAAGTGCAAGGTCCCGAGTTCGATCTCCGGTACAAAAAAAACCCCAAAAAACTGATAGAACTGAAGGAAATGGACAAATCTATACGTGTATTTAGATAAGTTAAAAAACTATACTATAAAAATGAACAAAATATTTGAACAGTTCTTCACAGAAAACAAAAGACATGTTTTAGTAAACATTTTTTAAATGTAAGAGATCATTAAAAGTCTGGAGAATGCAAATGAAAACCACAATGAGATACAATTCTATACCCACACAGTGGGCATAAATTTAAAAGTTGGGTAATACCAAGCGTTGGAGAGACTGTCACTCAGCAGGAATACATATTCCGTGCTGGTGGGAAAGCAATATGGAAACATCTAGCAAAAAGAGAGAAATACATAGTGCACCAAAGCCCAGTCATTCACACATCACCATCGACTGTTTCTACAATGCTGGACCAGGAGGCATAGATAGCCATGACTATAGTAACTAAAAATAAAGCAATAAAGAAGAAAAGCACTGTAAATAATCCAAATTTTCTTTGTCCAGAAAATAAATAAATAATATTCATAAAACAAAAGACTATACAGGAGTAAGAGTGAATGGAGTACATTTTTTTCAACCCATCTGAATCCCCCAAATATACTATTCAGAGGGCAAAGCAAATTTTAAAATGTATACATTATTTATTTTCACCTTCAGAATGTCCCAAACATATAAAAGTAAATAATAAATCACTTAGCTATATGTCCTCATGTGTGGTAAAGCATAAGGAAAAGAAAGTGATTGACAAATGTAAAATTCAGTTGAGTAGATACCTTTAGGCAGAGGGAAACAATATTGGAAGGGGTCCTGGCATTATGGTGAGTATGTGGATATCATTTTTATACTATATACATAAATTATAAATATTGTATTGTCTATTTCATGTCTAACAAACCAAAATTTATAAACCATTTCATTATTCATGGAAAGGCCATTTATTGAGTGTTAACTTTTCCCACATAATACTTAGAAGATGTATGATTGTTGCTACAAATAAGTTTGAAAGAAAACTAAAGCACATAAAGATTGGACAACTTTCCCAAGCTCACTTAGCTGAAAACATTGAATATCAAAATATAATATGCCAGTCCTACTTGTATCAACACCGACAGATTAAACTCCTTGAAGTCTATTGGTTACGTCTGAGATGATCCTTGAAAATTTAAAACCTAGCTTTGTAAATTAGTGTTTCATTCAACATTTATACATTTTCCAAGTAATTATTATACATCTGCTTTCTCTTGAGGATTTCAAGTCTAGATAATAGCAGGCTACACTAAGATAAGAGTTTTATTAAGGTCATGTAAAAATGTGATGGGAAAATCAATAACCAAACATTCTAGAGTTAACATTGTCATTGGGAGTAGGAAGGCTTGCCCAAGAGAGAATACACCAGGACGAGTGTTGAAAGATGAGAAAGACTTCTCACAATGGAAGAAAGAAAATGTATAATGGAAGAAAGGGGAAAAGTAAATTTATAATTCAGGTGTAATATTAAGGTGACTACAGAAAGAAGGCACTAGAGACCCAAGAACTGCTTAGTAATATCACAATATTTTTGGTCAGAAATGATAAGATCTTGTTCTTTACTTTTTTTGTAATTTAGAATAAAATAAAATTATCTCTAAAATTTTCATCCTATTAGGGTATAAAAGGGATTCTTTAAAAAAGTAAAATATTGATATATAATTAAATATCAATGACTTCAAGGGTACCAAGTATTCTGGAAGTGGGACAGGCTTGGGAACCAGACAGAGATGAGTTTATGCCCTCTCTTTACCCTTTGCAATTCATTTGAGTTCTCTTATGTAAAGTAGGAGCACAGTTTCTGGTACTCCATAAAGTTCTAGAAAAAATCAAATAGGCTAAACCAAAGCTACACATGGCATATATGTTCTACAAGTATTAGCTTTTTCCTTCTCTTGTAGCTCAATGCAATGAACTAATCACTTTACACAAAACACACTTACATTTACACAAACAGTCACTGGTTGCTATTTTTCTTCTCCCTGCAGCCTAATCTTGATAACAGAATACATGTACAGAAACCACTCTAAATAACTACTTGCACACTTGCCTGTGATGAAGAATTAATGTCTTGATGTATATGACTGGTTCCGTGGAGTCCTTCGCTTCCTCATTTATGGGATACCATTGAAAATGACATAACTTCACTTTCACTATTGCCATGACAATATCTTTTGAAAGGTCACATACTTATATGGACCTCAGCTATATTCACAAGGAAATCATGTTGAGTAAAAAACTAAGTAAGAGATAGAGTATGTGTATGCATGCATCTGTCTATATATTTTTCCTTCAGAATTCAAAGGTAATATCACTAGAAAACCTTTTAGGGGGCATTTCTGACTCTCCACCATAAATACACTCTTTCTGAATATCTACTGTACAAATAACTCATAGTCCTAGAGGTTTTTAAAAATATATTTGGCCACCTTTACTTTGAAGTCTGTCAAGGCAGGGTCCATGTTTTATTGACTTGTCTGTGTCTCCCAGTGGTACCAAGAATGGAGTGTGGAAATAATTCATGGTGAGTAAAATGCTTTTTGTGTGCCATGCTTCCTATAAAATAGAAATATTGATGTTTACTCTTTAATTGCTTCAGAGATGTGCAGAAATTATCTTTAGACTTGTAAGCTATTGAAAATTGCTTTATGTGAAAGCTAAAATGTAGTTAAAAATTCAGGTAATTGCCGGTACAAATTATAATCTGAGTAGTGCTCCATTGTATGATAAATTTGAGACATTTATAGCTAAATGGATCCACCTCAAGACTATACTCTTAAGTGAAATAAATTGGACACACATGTATAAATATCACATTGTCTCTTTGGTATGAGAAACACAAAGGGTAAATAAGGACCAAAATGTATAATAAATGATGTGAAATAGGAAGAAATTCTTCAAAAGGAAAGGGAAACTGGGAAGGGAGGAGAGGAAAAAGAAGGAAGGGAAAAGAAAAAATGAGAAAAGGGGAAAAAAATGGAAACCAAGCTTTTGTAAATAAGGAGGGGTTGAAGGGAGGGGAGGGGATTGAGAGAAAAAGAGGAATCAAGATACACCAGGTACAGGTACAAATTCCCTTTCATGACTGTGATTGTCATGTATATTTAAATTGTACCAATAAAGTTAACTTTAAAATAAAATTTAAAACTTATAATGTGTTGTGCTTTCAAAAGAAATACCAAATAGTTTCTCTGGTGTGAGAAACTGAAAGTGTAAATAAGGACTAAATGTATAATAGGTAATGTGAAATAGGAAGAAAAGGGGCAAAGGGGAAGGAAGTGGGAGGGCTAGGGGAAGGATAGAAGGGAATGGGATTAATATGAGAAAATGGAAAAATAGGAAGAAAATCTTTGTAAATAGGGAGGACTGGAGGGGTTGAAGGGAGGGCTGGGCAAGGGTGAAAAATAAGAACCAAGAGAGATTATGTAAAGTTGCAAATTTCCAATGATGAATGTCATTATATCGTATACCTAAAATGTACCATTGATTAGAATGAATAATCGATAATGCAAAATAGGAAGAAAAGGTCCAAAGGGGTAGGGGTAGTGGGAGGGGCAGGGGAAAGGAAAGAAGGGAAAGAAAAAATGATGAGAAATGGAAAAAATGGAAATAAAGTCTTTGTAAATAGGGAAGGGTGGAGGGCGTGAAGGGAGGGCTAGGAATGGGGAAAAAATAAGAACCAAGATGCATTATGTAAAGGTACAATTCCCAATGAGAAATGTAATTGTGTTGTATACCTACAATGTACCAATAAAAGAATTTAATAAAAAAAAATAATAAAATAAAGATACAAAAAATTTCCAAAAAAATAAGGACAAGGTAGCTCTGCAATGAGCTCTTAAGTATATTGTTAAGTGAAATACAACAATAAAAAAAAAGAAAATATTTGCTTATTTTTATAGGTAACACTCACTAAGGGTACTGGGCATAACAAACTATGTGAAACTCTGAGGCTGTGGTGAGCAAGGATTCCTTGATCTGGAAGCAGCACTATGTGACCCAAACTCATCCGGAAAGGAAAAAGGAGCCCAAAGTCACAGAGGATACCACCACACAGACTCACATGTCTCTGTCCTGTCACAAGAGGATTGAAAGTTCCAGAAAGAAAATTGTTTCAAGGGGGCAAAAAAAAAAATCACTGATAAGGTATCTTATATGTTTGAACATACTGAGAAGGGATTTACACATCTGGCAAAGTGTTGGAGTGAAAGGATCACAAGAAAGGAAGCCGATAACAACAGAAAACTGAATGATTAACTCTCAGGCAAAAGAAAAGCTATAAGAAAAACCCCCAAGAAATGTAATCATAGGACATTTGTGGCTCAGTTGTGCATAATATGTACATTAAAAAGTATGTAAAACTAACAATTTAAACAAAATTTGTTCAATAACCAAATTAGAAAAACAGAGAAGAGAAAATTGGTTTTGTGAGTATTATCCAATACACAAATAAAAAGCTCATCTTACATAATAAGAAGCTAACATTCTTATTTTTAAAATCCAAAATCTAATAACAACTAAATCCAGGGCCAGGGATTTAGCTTAGTGGTTTCGCCACCTGCTGCGCAAGCACAAGGACCTGAGTTCGATCCCCGGTACCAAAAAAAAAAAAAAAAAAAACTAAATTCATATCATTTGAAAACATAGACGTAAATACTAGAAAAAAATAGTGAAAAGACTCAAAAATGTTGCCTTTGGGAGGGGTAAGACATACAGAGGAATGACATAAAAAGCCCTTTTCTTTGACATGCCAAAATAATAATTTTATGTAGTTTAACATAGATCCAAAAGTTAAATAACACACTCCTAACAAGAGTATAGTCATTTTTTAAAATTTTATTTTATTGGTGCATTTTAGGTATACAATATAGTGACATTCATCATTGGAAATTTGCATCTTTACATAATCACTCTTGGTTCTTATTTTTTCCTCATTCCCCTGCCCTCCCTTCCACTCCTCCATCCCTCCCTATTTACAAAGACTCTGTTTCCATTTTTTCATTTTCTCATATTAATTCCATTCCCTTTTTCCTTTCCTCTACCCCTCCCACTTCCCCTTCCCCTTTGCCCCTTTTCATCCTATTTCACATTATCTATTATACCTTTTAGTCCTTATTTACACTTTCAGTTTCTCACACTAGAGAAACTATTCAGTATTTACATATTTGTGTCCTATTTATTTCACTTAAGAGTATTGCCTCAATGTCCATTCATTTAGCTATAAATGTCTCTAATTTCTTGCTGAGTAGTACTCCATTTTATTTAAAACCCACATTTTCTTTATCCAGTCTCCAGTTGATGGGCATTTGGGCTGCTTCCAAGTTTTAACTATTACAAACTGTACTGCTATGAACATGGGTGCACATATATCACTGTGGTATGATTCTTTGAATTCTTTGGGGAAGATACCCAGCAGTGGAATAGCTGGGTCAATTGGGACTTCCAGCCCTAGTTCTTTGAGGTATCTCCATACTGATTTCCACAGTGGTTGCACCAGTCTGCACTCCCAACAGCAGTGGATCAGTGTTCCTTTATCCCCACAACCCCACCAGCATTTGTTATTGGTTGATTTCTTAATAGCAGCCATTCTAAGAAGCCCTTCTTTACTGTCGAGTCATATAATTCACAATCCTTTTGCAGTTTTTAAACTATGCACATGCATTAGAAAGATAAAACTAAAAATTACAAACTAAAAAACCAGTGATAACCACAAGAAATTATAGATGTAGGTTCAAACTGATGACACTAATTTAATTTGCAGTGCAGTGGTACGACACCCCTGGGAGGCACTGGGAAGTGGACAAGCGTGCTTTTGATTGCCCTAGTGACTGGGACGCTGCTGCTATTTAGTAACAGGGCCAACAATGGGTTCTGCCAAGCACAAAGCTATGCACACAAACATAGAGATAGCCAGGCAGAAGGCTATTACAGCACCTCCACTAGAAAGCACTGCACTACATAGGAAAAAGAGTGAAAGGAAGTTAAAGTGAAGGGGAAGGGAATGAAAGAGAAAAGTGAAAAGGCAAAAGGAAACTATAGCATTTTATATTGAAAATGCAGCCGAAAAGAAGTTGAAGCAATGATAATGATAAAAACTATAACTTTATTAAGTATTTCAATTTGATCAAATGTAAAAAGAAATATTTATGTTCTAAATGCTCATAAAATCAAGTTAATAATATTAATATTATTTTACAATGAATACAAAGAGCATGAAAAGAGACAAATAGTAATATTTTCATAGTAATAAAAGTTACAGTCCATAAAAAGTATATAGCAAACATGAACTTCTATATATCTAGCAACAGAGTTTTGTAATACATGAGGAAAAACTTCCGTAAATGCAGGGATGTATTGCAAACTCCACTAACACAATGAGGGGCTTTCTCAGAAACTGACAATGAAAGAGAGAATTTAATTACTATTGTTGGTAAGCTGATTCTCCATGATACACATATATCTATATGTCTCTATACACAAAAGTATATGTACTTGTATGTGTGTATATTTACATATATGAAAAAGAGACAAACAGAAATTGTTATTCAACAAAAAAAAATATTTTCCAAAGCACTTGGAAATATTAGAGTTTATGCAGGATGTATTTGGTGACGACTAAACCCAAAAGAGGAAAGAGAACAAAGGAGGGAGGAAAAGAAGGAAGGGCAATAAAAACAAAAATAAGCTTCACACAACCTTCTCCAATCTATTTACTTTTTTAAAATTCTAACTAGATCTTATATCAAACAGGAAATGAAAGCAGAATGATTTTAAGGAAAATGTCTTACTAACACAGACTCTAGGAAGAGCAAATACTTGAAACCAAAGATCTTTGATGCAGCTAAATGCTTTAAAATGGACTTTTCCTAAATTGGAGATTTTGTTGTGCGGATTTTTGGAAATTTCTACTATGGAAGATTAAATTTGGTTGTGTGTTTATTGTTTCTGTTAGATCACTGCATTCACAGATTCAGTACATTTCCACAATCAACTCAGCATTTCAAGAAGCCTCATAGCCAGGAATAGTCCTAGATAAATGATACTCCTCAAGATTTCTCTGCTAAAGAATAAGTTCCCCAGTCTTCCCAAGACAAGTATTTCTAGCACTTGAACAGTAAATTACATTGGCAGACTGAAAGATTCAAGCTCAGTCATTGTTGCTTTTATCTCACTGTGGAAGTTAACAGATGGAAGGAGTTGGAATTCAGTTTTGTCACTGAGTTTATTTCTCCCAGGTACAAGAGACGACGATTTGTGACATAAGACAATTCTACATATTTACGTCATGAGATATAACATACTAAACTCTTCCTAGATATTTTTAAAGCAATGACTCGATGGACAAACTTTAATATCTGTCATTATATATATATATGCCCTCAGGATACACACACACACACACACACACACACACACACACACACACACACTATGCCACACCATTTTCTTCCCTCTGTAGAGAAAGCTGTAACCAAAGTTTATCGAGAACTCTCTCTCTTAAAAAAACTATCATTAAAGTTAATCAAATCGCAATAGATATTTATTGAGTTCAGGGATTATCTAAATAACTTGTAGCCTAGAAAATCCAAAGGAGTACAGGCCAGATGCCTTAAGGATTTTATTTATTCTTTCTTTTCCTTTTTCTTTCTTTCCTTTACTATTTGGTATTCTTCAACTTAACAGCACCTAAATGGGACTCTGAAATGAGATTTTAAAATTTTTATTGAGATAAATGTAAACAACACTAGGGTGAATGATATCAGGGATCATTAAACACTCAGTCTGGAGACATGGAGGTAACTAATAGGACACATACAAAACAAGTATCAAATGGAGTGTCACTTACATCAGTATAATGACAGGGCACTACACCCAGTAGAAAACACCCCAAAACACAAATGGCAACTCCAGACTTTCTTACTCACATCAAAGATAGAAATGTGTCAAGTGTGGAAAGAGGATTTGTGAAGATTTTCAGGAGATATATTCCTCAAAGAGAGCTGTCTATGTCATTTGAATCTCATGACTTGAAGAAGTTGGAAGAATGATCACTCACCTTTCACTCAGTCTAGAAGAGGACACTCATTATGTACCAAATAATGTTTCTCCAAAATTTCTGTGGTGAAGTCCTAACCCACCGTCCCAATACCTTAGAATACAGCTATTTGGAGGTAACACTTTTGAGGAAGTAATTAATTAAAATGAGGCTGTGAGAATGCGGCCCTGAGTAAGACAGGTGTCCTTATAAAAGGAGAAAGAGACCCTGGGATGAATGCACAAGCAAAAGGCCAAATGAGGACAGTGAGAAAGTGACCATCTGCAAACCCCAGAGAGAATTCTCAGGAGAAAGCAAACCTGTCAACACCCTGATCTTGTACTTCCAGCCTCCAGAACGGTGAGAAAATAAATGTCTATTGCTAAAGGCTCCCAGTCTGTGGACTCTTGCAGTGGCAGCCCTTGTAGACCACTCCAGCTTTTAAATGAACCACTCAGGGGCCACGGTATGTTTTCCCTTCAGTTAAAGGGATAGAAGGAAGTGGAATTTTGACTTCTAATTAGTGAATCTAGATCCAAGAGAAGAAAAAAGAGGAAAGAAGCAAAGCAAAGCAAAGAAAGAAACAAAGGAAAAGTGCAGCTGTGTTAGGATCAAGCCCCAAAAGTGAATAAGAAGTCACTGTTTATGTTTCTTTCTCCCCCCACCCCCACCCAGTACGAGGGATCGAACTCAGGACATTGCACTTTCGAGGCAGGTGCAGCACCACTGAGCTAAATCCCTGGCCTACTGTTTGAGTTTCTGATGGACAAGTGGGTCCAGGTGGAGAAGCAAGCAAAGTGATCTCTTAGCATCTGTCCAAAAATGCCTAAAATGGGAAAAAGTTTTTCTATTAGTTTTCTTGGACTGATGTCACAAATTTCTACAAACTTGGTGACTTCAAACAACAGAAATGTATTTATTTTCTCACAGTTCAAGACCCCAGAAATTCAAAATCAAGGTGTTGGCAGAATTGGTTCCTTCCGGGATTACAAGTGAGAATTTATTCTATGCCGCTCTCCTAATTTCTATTGGCAGCCTGAAATTCTTAGCATTTCTTGAATTGTAGGAGCATCACTCCAGTCTCTACCTGTCTTCACCCCATCATGATTTAGTCTAAAATGTCCCCCAAAAGTTTCACATTAGGAGGTGGGGCCTGGTTAGAAAGGGTGAGTCACTGAGGTGTGACTTAAATAGTATATTCTCAGCCTGGGCTCCTCCCTTCTCTCTCTCTGCTTCCTGGTCACCATACAGAGCACTTCTTTTCTCTGCCATGCCCTTCTTCCATGGTTTTTTTGACCATGGAGCTAGCTGGCCATAGACTGAAACTGGGCGCCAAAATAAACCTCTCCTCCTTTAAGTCCTGGTTGTTAAGTATTTTGTCTTAGCAACAGGAAAGTGACAAAGACAACCCTTTTGTGCATCTCTGTATCTTCTCCTTTTTTGTCCTTTATAAGGGCACTCATTGGATTTGGGGTACCAAAATCCAGAATGTTTTCATCTCAAGATCATTATTCTAATAATACATGGAGTGATCCTATCTCCAAATAAGGCCACATTCATAGGTTCTAGGCATTAGGACTGAGATGTACCCTTGGAAGCTACTGTTCAACTCACAGATGGATGCTGAGGTAAAGGGCTAGAGTCACAGAGGACAGAGGAAGTGACAGCATCACCTGCATCTCAGATATAGGCTAGTCCCCAGCCATGGGCCACCAAACATGCCCATCAAAGAATCAGCTGTAACTGATAATAACATTATTATCATTGCCATATGCATTAGCCAGGGTCCCAGCAGGAAACAACTGGCACTCACTGGGTATTTGAGGAGAGTTTAATAGCAATGGGATATTCACAGTGGCGTGAGCAGGGTTTGGGGAAAACAACAAGGGACAGTGCAGTGCCTTGGAGCTTGCAGCAGTGGGAAGTCATTACTGCCCAAGAAGGGGTCAGAGCCAGAACTGGTTTCCAAAGCCTACAGAGAGGAGCAGTTTGCCAAGGATTGCCGAGCAAGAGAGTAGGCCTTTCATAGAGGGACACTGCCACCCACTGCAGTCCAGCAGGGAGGAAAATGGAGGAAGACATACTTGGCTTCTCTTTCTTCCCACTCTACCTTCCCATCTCTTGTTAGTGCTTCCAATTGCTGGAGTCCAACAGAAGATACAGAACAATGGAACTCACCAACACATCCACCAATTGCCCTCCTAAGACTCAGACCAGGGACAGGAGGAGAGTGGATCTGGATAGGCAAAGAGGACACAACAAGACGTAAATCAACCAAAGAAATAGTCTGCTTTTGTGTTTTACTAAAGGAAGGAAGAGCTATTCCCACTCTGCAAGTGTGAAGGGCCGCTGGGAAATAAAAACAAAGTCACTTTTATGAGTGCATCTTGGGAGTTCTACTTGTCAGCTATACCAACATAATACACAGGAGAATGTTATTATAATTTACTGAACTGATAATTCACAGGAAGAATAAATTCTTCTAGGAATAAGTAGGGAGAGGAACTATTTCAATCCTAGTTCAGGGATTTGACCTTCTGCCCTCCAACACAGTGCTGTGGTGGTGTTTGTTTTCTGATGATCGTAAGGTCTTTAGCTACAAAGACTTCTGAGATTCCGTCTTCACTTACATTAGTCCTGTTTAATATATGCAGCTCTTTGTCTTAACTGCTTTTGCCTCTGCTATTCTGCTGTAATTATTCTTTTATCTTTCCATTAAATCTCTTTGCTTTCAGCCATTTATGCACTGAATCATGCTCTCTAGTGAAAGATACTTTTCTCTGTCTTTGCAAGCAAACCTGTACTCTTCTTTCTGTCCATCAGAACAGCGCGTTGTTCTGTATTGACTTCAACTTCTGATTGCCTCTATGCTATGGAATGGGGGCTGGAATGGTATAATGGGCGAACACCATGATAATAGTTGCAGATATCAAGATATCATTTATTGAGCCCTTATAATAGGCAGGCACTTTGCTAAGCACTTTATATGTTTTTATAAAAAACATATAAAAAACTACTAATGTGACACCCCTCAAGAAAGTATAAAGAATCTGAGGTTTTCCTGAGTTCAAGGATTTGAAGGTCATAGAGCTAGCAATTGGTGAAAATAATATTGTAAGTCAAGTGTGACTGAACAAAGCCTACGTTCTTGACTCCCCCTCTGTAGTCTTTCAGTAATATTTCCTATATACTAATTCCCTCTATGGTGTACCATCTCTGTGACTTGAGGAAATTCACTCAAACTCCTTGTGACTCAGTTTCCTTGTGCATAAAATCATAAGGATAATAAGGTCTTACATTGGGCAGAGTGGATGTATTGGATGCACTGTTGAAGTCAGTGATTTAAAACTGACCAACTGGGAGCAGTATGTAATTGTCCTTGGTGTTAATGAATGGTTTTGTACCTACTAGTCTAGTAATCCTTTCTTTGGGCCACTCCCCTAAGAGCAGATCTCAGAGTAACTGGTCCCTTGAGGAATGTCCGAGCAATCCTGCATAATTTTAGGGAAAAACCATTTGATTAGGCCTAGTTCTCCCGCCTACAGCCCAGCTATGGCATTCCGAGACATAATTCCATTTTGACCTCCGGTCACAAATGAGACCTCAATGATCTGGTGATGCTGTGATTCTCCAGGACAAGATTACACCAGCTGAAGACATCCTGAGAGGAACAAAATCTTCATCGACTCAGTTCCTCATTGTTCTTGGATTGTTACATCTTGTTTACCCTGCAGATGTACCGAACTCTCTGCAAGTCATTTGTTACATTTGTTTCTCCCGATGTACTGAATAAAAGGTGCTACAGTAAGCTGGGGGCTTTCGTCTTTGCAGCCCAGAGCACCACTGAACAGACCCAAAGCTCAGCTTCTTCTCAGTCTCATTTGTCTACCTTTCCTGTAATTCGCCTTGTGCTGCCGTGGCTCGCAGGAGACTAGGACTTACTGCAGAGGTTCTAGCAACGTCCCCTTTCCCTGCTCCCTACAGAGGAACACGCTTCTGTGTAGCTGGCCTTCTCCAGGACTGCATTCCCAGTCTCTTTCCGGAGAGGTGGACAGCCTAGCTGTTCTGGTGCTCCAGGGAAGAGCCCACCCACACCCACAGCTGTGCCCACTGTGCCCTGTTCACAAGTCTCTGGGCCGCTCCAAGGCTGCTCGTCACGCTGGCCCACAGCACCTTGAGAAGGGCATTCATTCTGTTCCAAAACTTGAGGCAAAAGGAAATGGATCCTGTACAAAACACACTGTGAAAGCTGTCCCTAAGGGCAGGAAGTACTCTTCTCACTAGCCTTTTGTCTGTTTCTCTTTAAAAAAAGTAAAAATAAAAATAAACTAAAATGTTTTTATTGCATAACTATGGGACAAGAGATCAAACACCAATGTTTAAAATGCAAAAGATGCCCTATATTCAATCCTCTGCTGCCCAGAAGAAGCACCTTTGCAATACTTAATTAACCCTTTAACTCTTTCCTGCCTCGGTTTCATGAAAATGACAGAGTGCTATTGATCTGTAACTTCTTGCTGACATCACCTGAAACATAAAATACTCTGAGAAACCTCAACTCCTACCAATTTTTCTGGCCTAATTCCAAAAGCAAATCAACTCAAAAATGTTATAATCACTAACTCAATTTTCACTATTTTCCTATCAGTCATGAATCACAGGTTTTCATTTGTACAACACAATTAAACCCAAAAATTGACTCCCTGAATCTATTCTATGAATTGGACAAGGTAGATTAATTTTCTTACCCAGTTAAACATGAACATCTTGTTTTAAATAACTCCATTTTGATGTATGTTTTCTGGATATCTATGTAAATTTGACATTCATTTTAAAATGGGCTAATACCATGCTTTTTCTGACTAGTGAAAATCATAAGCCTCAGAAGTAGCTGAATCTTTCTTTTATCATTTCAACAAATATTGATGGAGCGCTACAATGCTGCAGACACTGCAGCAGAGCTCTGGGGTTTAAATTCTCATTTCTATTTCCCAAGAGAAGTGAGGAAGTATGGAAGAGGTATACTTGAAGAACTAGGCATGAAAAGTGAAGGATCATATCCAGATATTTGTACTCCTAGGAATTCTGAATCCCCTAAATGAGACCGGAACTCCTAACTTGCCTAAACAGGAATGTGGACTTACAACTCCTACACACAAATTCATCCCAAACGACTTAACTTCTTTGAGCCTGTATCTCTTTCTCTGTAAAAGAAAAATAAATAAAAATAAAACGGAATAATTTTTTAAAGGAAATGACTATATTCACCTTGCAAGGTTTTTGTAAGGATGCATGTAAAATGTCTAGCACCGTGACTGGAAAATATTAAGTTTTTAAAGGCAGCTATTATTGTTACTGTTATTTTCCCATTATTATCATGATGGCAAGCTTTGTCTATATGTGATCTTATATTTTCAAATATCTCATTAGAACTGCAATGTAGTTAGATCTGTGACATGTATCCAAAAACATTTAATGATGGCTGGATCATAAGGCAACTCTGGTGTGGTTTTTGTCTTACAGAAAAATGCTGTTCAGAATCAACAAATCATAGAAATTAAAAGCCAAACTTGAGGTATTATTGAGTCATAGTCCATTGCCTAAGGAGAAGAGAACCATCCATCCCCAACACATGGGTCTGCAGTTGGCACTGCCAGGTCTCACTAGGTCTGTATGTGCTATAAGTTTTGCTATATGTGAAATGGTTAATTAGAAGACATAAGGAGATCTGAACTGCCGCAGCGAGTTCTTCCTGGCCCACTGTCATGTTTCATGAATTCTTTTGCTGAACCCATTTGGATTAAGCAGTGACCCAATCCAAACAAATTGTTTCTGTGCCTCTTCTATCACCTATCTATGTTCCAATACATCTGCATTGTGTGGCTCAGTCAGATCCATTAAGTCCTTGAGCAGTGTTTAAGGCTAATTTTTTTTATTATTTCTTTGAGGCTCTGCTATCTCACAATAAAGTGATAAAAAAACTACTATGCAGAGAGTAAGTAAAACACTTTTTTAAAAAAGGATGTGTATGATACACAATTTCAACCTGGGAATTCTCAGAGCAACCCTGTAGATGAGAGATAATCATTTCTTATGGGTTTTGGGTAAAGATGTCATTTACCTTTATTTGCAGACACAAAACTCTAAGAAAACATTTTTTGCCATCAGTGCCTCTGGCTTTAAAAATATTTATGAGACTGAAGTCTTTACCCGCAGGCAGACATTTCATTTCAATGTCATAGGTCAGGCGCATTGGCTAACACCCCAAATAATATTGATGTACCTTCAAAATTTAAAGTAATGTTTATACCATTTATTTATTCATTCATATATAGAGCACCCATCCTGAAGTATCTGGGACACTGAACAAGGTTTACATAAATCTGACTGTTTTTTCCTCTGGGCCATTTGGCTCAGTCTGGTAGACCATAAATATTCAATAATACTGTACAATGACAAAGCATCTTTTATGCAAACATCGCTAAGCACATTATTCACCAATATTACAATCTCCTTTTTAACCTACTGGTAAAGTCACAGAAACTAACTGACTTTCTTCAAGGTCCCACTACAAAGTGTTTATTTTGTTGACCAGAGTCCAGGTATCCTGATCTCAGGTACAACTGAAGAGAGAAACAAACAAACAAACACATTTTTAAGGTGTATAAGCTGATGACCTACACTAAATATTTCTAAATTGAATCTATTAGACAAAACGTCTTCCTTAAAGATGTTAAATGTTGTGATGCATCCAATTGAATTTTATAACTTTTTTTCTAATTTGCCCAAAGCCAGTTACCATTTTCAGAGCCCCAAGAATGACCTATTTTAATTGAATTCTGTTAGGAACACTTAAACTTTCACATGCTAATCAAATCAGGTTTCTAAATAGAAATTAAAGTTGGAGTACAAAAATAAAACTTTTCATGGAAAAGTCCAGTTGAAGTAAGAGCACAGCAGTGACAGAATATTCAAGCAAAATGAAAAGCTAGGCAATTACTGTAAGAATCAGGCAAGTCACATATGCTTAATGCTACCCAAGCAAAAGCAAATATTTTAATTATTTATTGTATCTCTTCTCTCCACTGTTAAAGAATGCAGATTAAATGTAGAAAATTAATAGAATACAAAAATTGGAGGATCATTTTTAATCATCCACAGTCCTTTCAGCGAGAGCCATAAGAACATACTGTAAACCTCCAATCTCAGGGTTGTCCAAGGTCTAAGCCAAGAGCCCTGAAAGGCACCACAGCGCTTCCCCTGAGGCCACACCGCTCTGTGATGACCCCAGCCAGTACTGACTAGGGCAAGTCTACAAAGGCAGGCCTGATCTTAGAAAATGTGAGACTCTTCTGACAGGTGACTGGATCAAGGACATCCCTCCAAAGATCTTGCTGAACTTCTCTCTGGCAGCGCAGCAATCTAAAACAGCTTACTCACAACTTTCTTCTCTTGTTCCCTTGTTACCTATGCATTTCAGCCTCTCCTGACTTCCTCCTCATTTTCTCTCATGAGCAGTACTTCCTAATAAACTTTGTGCTTGTTCAATATCTTCCTGGTATCTGCTTCTCAGAGAACACAGACTAATACACCCCCTGATGATGATGATGATGATGATGATGATGATGATGATGATGATGATGATGATGATAATGATGATGATACCACGATGACAGTGATGATTATTGCAATGGTGGTCGTCAGTGGTGATGAAAATTATGATGATGAGGATTAACACTGATTGAGTTGTTTTTAAAATTCCAGACCCTATACTAAAGGATTTTCTAAATTATTTCATGCTTCTTTCCTAATAACCTCAAAAAGATACATGTACTTACCTGAGAGAAGTCTTAAAGAAGTTAAATAACAAAACAAGACAATGTTGTTTATGAGTATAAGAAAGCAAATTTGCTTTTTTGTTTTTCCTGTGCCTAAAATATAGAAGCACTGGTACTAGTAGCAGCTGCATTATCTTTGTACTAATGGCTTACAATATAATCTTCAATCCTCTTCTTAGATAGTTTTGTATAATTATAGTTAACTCAAAATAATAAATGTAACACATTAAGCTTTTTTATATGAAGTTGCATTTTTCTTGAACATTTCCCTAAAATTTTCAGTTATCCACTTTTTGTTGTATAGACCTAACTTAATCATTCAAATACTATTCAATAAACTTTTTTAATACAGCATTTTCCAGATTTAAATCACATATATCAAGAGCCAATATATAACATCAGTGTAATTGGGGTAATTTTTTTGAGCCCATTTAAATAAACAAAGGTCTAGGAAATGAACCAAGGCCAAGGAATTTAAACAACTGGGACAGTTAAAATATCCAAAATTAAAATACTCAGTCTCAAATTTCAGAATTTATTGACACTATTAAATAGATCACTTAGTAACAAGTCAATGGATTTTCTTCTAAATGAAACAAATGATACAATAAAATGCACTTAAAAAGATTTATTCCCATAAGCATCTTTCTAAGAGAGAACATTGGCATAGAACTTGTAGCACCTTATTAATTCAAGAACAGAACTTTCTGATGTTAGCAATGCTATTTAGAAGAACTTGAGATTCCTTCAACTCAGAAACGAATTTACTTTCCTCAAGTTCCTCCAGAAATCATTGGGCCAGTCTCCAGTCCTGGCCAATTCTACCAGTGTCTCAAAAAAATTCCCTGAATGTAGAATTTTCACAGGATTTTTACATTTGATACTGATCGTGGTAGCTAGGTCATTTCTCCTCTATGCCAATGGGCAGGATAAAGAGGTGTTCCAATAACAACACTTAAGTGATTTTTAGGTAAGTATACCTACTAATAAAAAGATTGTACTTGCTTTACAATGATGTCTCTAGAACATATTCCCAAGAAATCATCTCCCACACAAGTTGCCTTCCCAAAGTACCCCTACACACAAAAAAAGAAAGCTACATCCTGCAGATGAAAACAACACTGAGACTCCACCTCACCCCAGAAAGAATGGCTGCTATCAAGAAATCAACCAATAACAAATGCTGGCAGGGGTGTGGGGAGAAAGGAACCCTTCTCCATTGTTGGTGGGAGTGCAGACTGGTGCAACCACTGTGGAAGTCAGTATGGAGATACCTCAAAGAACTAGGACTGGAAGTTCCATTTGACCCTGCTATTCCCCTGCTGGGGATCTTCCCAAAAGAATTAAAAGAATCATACCACAGCAATATATGTGCACCCATGATTATAGTGGCACAGTTTGTAATAGCTAAAGCTTGGAAACAGCCGAAGTGCTTATCAACTGGAAACTGGATAAAGATGTGTGGGTTTTTTTTTTTAATATCAAATGGAGTACTACTCAGTCATAAAAACAAGAAACTAGAGACTAGTTTCTTGAAACTAGCTAAATGGATGCACACTGAGGCAACACTCTTAAGTGAAATAAATAGGACACACGTGTAAATACTGAATAGTTTCTCTAGTGTGAGAAACTGAAAGTGTAAATAAGGATTAAAATGAATAATTGATAATTTGAAATAGGAAAAGGTCCAAAGGTGTAAGGGTGGTGGGAGGGGAAGGAGAAAGGAAAGAAGGGAAAGGAAGAATTATGAGAAAAGAAAAAAAATGGAAACAAAATCTATGTAAATAGGGAAGGGTGGAGGGGGTGAAGGGGGCACATGTAATGGGAAAAAAATAAGAACTAGGATACACCATGTACAGGTACAAGCACCCAATGATAAATGTAAATGTATTGTATACCTAAAATGTACCAATAAAAGAATTTTAAAAAACAAAAAAGACAATGGGGTAAAAAAAAAAAAAAAAGAAAGAAAGAAAGCTACATCCTGTCCTGCCATGAAACTTCCATGGTTATTAGAATTTCAGTTAGGGATAAGCAATAATTGTGTTGCAACCTATTAACAGCTGCCTCAATTTTATAGATATTGGAAAGACCAACGTTGTTTTTCCAATCCATTAATTTAGCTCTGACTTATAAAGAAGCAAGAAACGGAATCTCTGAATGTTTTAGCTTCTCAAAATCTGCCACCTCTGCTATTCTTCTTTGAACATTATAACTTGGAATGTTACCTCTCCCCGTGAACTGCATCATTCATGGTGGCTATGAGCTCCATGTTGTTTTTTGTTGCTTGTTTGTGGAGCATATCATACCAAGGCATTCTGGCTGTGTCATTAAAATGAGGTGGGTGACACTGATCACATCAACCAATCACTCTAGCCTCTATAAAATAAAGAATGCACATTAGTATTTTCAAGAACCATGTTCCCTGAAGAGAAATCAGTAATTGCCATGTGGGGAAGGAAAAATGAAGAAGAGAACTGAATGGAAAGGCACACATCCTCTCATCTCCCCTTCAGCCCAGGAAGCTCCACCTCTATCTTTTATTTATAAGCATCTCCAGTTAGATTTTCCTGAAAATCTGGTTCTGCTGCAAAAAACACACTGAAAAACTACTGAACTTAGAAGGCTTCAAAATTCTTTCTACTCATTCTAAGATTTTGTAAGAGTGTCAGTTTATATGGGCTTCTGCGTTTGTCTAATCCTTCCACAGAACTGAGTCTGGACACCTCAAGCTTGCTCCTCTTGGCACCTCTTGCTTTCCTGTATAACCCTGTTCTGTGCATTCTATTTCCATTATGACTTCAATCATCAGCTACACACCAGTGACTATTAGTAAATCCAACCTCAAGTGAAGATAAGTATTTTCAGTTGTCTCCCAGACATTTCCCGAAAATTTCCTAAGGGAATCACAAGGCCATATTGAATCTATTCTATTTCTACCATACAACCTCCAAACTTACTCCTTCTCTAGCATGTTTTACTTCTATTTATAGCATCACCAAGTAGATACAAAAATAGTCACACCAGACATATTCGAGTTCTTATTTCCTTTACTCCCTACCTTGATTTATAAATGTGTCCTGTTGGTTCTCCCTCACCTCAGTGATATCTCTTTACAAATTTTTCCACCATTTTGCTCCTTCCACCAAAATCCAGATCATCATCTACCTCTTCTATGGCAATAGCCTGACAACTGTTCCCAAGCCTCCACATATCCTTCCTTTGATTTATCTTCCATGCTGCAGTAACAATTCTTTCTGACATACAGGAACTGATTCCACTACCCCTTTTGCTTAAGAGTATTTCTTTTTTTTTTTTGGTACTGGGGCTCGAACTTGGGTCCTTGCACTTTCGAGTCAGGTGGCAGAACCACTGAGCTAAATCCCCAGCCCTGCTTAAGAGTATTTCAAAGCTAACAAATACCTAATGCACATGACTTATTACCAACTCATTAGCCTGACACTTTATAGGAATTACAACATGAATCTATTCTACTTTTTTAATTTCACCTCTCACCATCTACCCAAGCATCAGCAAACATGGAACGCCTAATCAAAGCATGAGCCATCTATAAAATACTCACATAGGACACTTGCCAAAAAGGTAAATTCCTGGATGCCATTCATAAATACTGTTGTTATGTAGTCTTGTATGATGGTCCAAGTGATTAGAGAACTCCCAGTGATTTACATATATTGGAAACAACTTAAATTCAAAACTATTGACCTACCTAACTGAAATGACTATACCATTCCCCAAGTACAATGTAAGTATTCATACTTTTGTTTTTGGCTCAAATAGTTTCCTTTCTTGACACACATTTTTGTAGTGTCTTTCCCTGAAAACTAAACTAAAAGCATACCCTCTAAAATTCCAACTTAGAGACCACAACCAATCTCTGCCACACCCTCTATACTTATATCTCCAGTTCTCCCACATTTATTCCAACTGCATTTTGTTTGTTCAATTGTTAGAGATGTCACATCATATTAAATGTGAGCATGATTCTCCTTCACTAACACTTTGGATTCAAATGATCATTTTATTTGCCTCTACACCCTCAAACTGTAGTCCCAAGCAAAGATAAATATCTAATTGGGACAAACTAATAGCTCTATGCCAGTAATATAAATAGTCATAGTTTAATCATTTCTTGCCAAGTAAATCAGGTCTCCAACTAATACCTTTTCCCTCCAACTCATATCTTTTCTGGATCTTTTTTGCGTAATTTCTCTCCAACCAGGGGAAAAGTCATCATCCAACCACAGCCCAACCATATCACAGTTTACTGTGTCTATATCTGGTCCTCAGTTGAGCCATAATGAGAGTTGGTAGGATGATTCTGGGAACATATTTTGCCTCAGTTGTATAATATCTATGCTAAGAAACCCTCAGATCTCCCTTTATCAAACCATTTAGACAAAACAAAGTTCTGTGTGCCTATATTTGCCAAGTTCTCAGCATTACAGGGAACTGAAGGATATACTATAGAATCTATCACCTCCATTCCCATCTCCTGTTTACATAGAGACGGTGGACAATGAAAAAAGCCACTTTGAGATATTACAAGCAATGAGCAGAGCCCCTTTGTGGTATATTGCACAGTGAAAGAGCCATCATAGCCACACTGTCGCAGAGTAGCTGATGTGCATCTCTGACCCATGCCTACCATCTAGTCCCAGAAATTAAGGTAGAAGATATATGAAGTAATGGGTCATCAAGAGAAAATGTTGCTTTTTCAAAGATCCCCAAGTACTCATCTGCTTGATGGACTCCAATGACTCCAAGGAAGATTGTCTTTAGAGTAAATAATACACTTTGTTACCCACATCTCAAAGTCTATATTTAGATGATTATTCATAGGTGTTATGGGAGATTTTAAGCTTTGGCTTGGTAATTCCCAACATAAAAGTGGGTAATGTTTCAAAACCTTGCTTATATGTCACATGCCCAGAAACTCACCATTCCCTCTTACATTATGTTCTAAACTCCCAGGCCAACTCCCAATCTATTTATCCCATCACACACCTGAACGGTATTCAGTGACAACACCACTTACAACACTGTTCGTTTGGGGAAATATCCTCTTAATTTCTAGTCAAATGGCATGCAAATACATTTCTACCTGCATTCGAAAGTGCATGGGGAAAGATGAGAGGACAAGAATGAGAAGCACCTAGGGCAGAGAAGGTGAGCTGGTCCCAGCACCCGGAAGTAAGCTACCCCACCATCATCCCAAGCTCCTAGGGCAGAGAAGGTGAGCTGCATGGGCACCAGAAGCACCCCCGCCCCTGTGGAAATGAGAAGGCACATAAACAAGCCTCAAAAACAGACTTCCAGATCACCTGCAGCAGCCCCAAAGGGACACAAGGTGGAACAATCTGATACTCAACTACCTGGACTCCCCAAACTGGCAACAAAAGAGGATCTGGGAAAAATGAAATCAGAAATAATTACTCAGATAACAGCAAAAATTGGGCTCATGGTGCAAGACATGATTAATAAATCTAGAGAGGACACAGATAAAAAAATAGAGGATCTGAGGAACATGATGGAATCCCAACATAGGAAATAAATGGAATCCCTAAAACAGATACAAACAGATTTTCAAAAGATTAAAAACTCCATCAAAAGTCTGCACAGCAAAATGAACCAATGTGAGGATAGAATTTCAGATATAGAAGATAAGATTGCAATTAGTGACCAGGAAAAGAAAAATTGCTTTAAAATTGTAAGGGAACATGAGAAATCAATCCAGCAGCTGCTAGACGATGCAAAGAAGAATAACATAAGACTGATTGGAGTCAATGAAGAAACAGGAGAGAGTGCAGATGACATAAAAAAAAACTGTTCACAGAAGTGATGGCAGAAAACTTCCCAAGCAGGAGAAAAGAACTTGACATACAGATAAGTGAGGCATATAGGACTCCAAATAGCCTTGATCAAAAAAAAATCTACATATAGGCATATAATAGTTAGGATTCCAGAAATCCAACAGAAGAACAAAATTCTATAAGCAGTTAGAGAAAAGAAACAAATCACATACAAAGGAAAGCCCATCAGAATCACAGTAGACTTCTCAATGCAAACCCTCAAGGCAAGAAGAGCTTGGAGTGATGTATTTCAAACCCTAAAGGAAAACAGCCTCCAACCCAAATTGATGTACCCTGCAAAACTATCTTTCAAAATTGATGGAGAAATAAGATACTTTCATGGTAAAGAGCACCTCAGGAACTGCATGAATATCAAACTGGAACTCCAAAAAATTTTAGACAATACCCTAGGAAAAGACAATGAGGATCACAACCCCAGGAAACCCAGCAGAATGAATCCATTGGGCATGACAAATTAAATGAAAGGGGGGGAATCCAACAAAAAGAAAAGATCATGACAAGGCTTTTAAAACTTTTAACTTCATCTCTCTAATGAGTGTATAATTCAGTCTTGTTATTGTACTGATTAGTATTTTTCTGACTCTAGAGTTGCACACCTTTCCTTGTGCTACACTGGCTATTTATCATCTTCTTATGTCTACTTTTTAATTGGGTTGTCTATTAATGAGCTCTAAGAATTCTTTACATATTCCGGTCATAGATTATATGCATTGTAAATATGGTCTGTTTAAGGACTACTTTTCATTTTAATGATGTCATTTAAAGTTCCAAATTTGGATGGAATCTCATTTATCATTTTTTTTCTTTTATACATCATGTTTTTTGTATCCTAGGTCGTTCTTGCCTATCCTAAATTCATAAACATTTTCCCTTATAATTTCTTCTTAAAGTTTTATACTTTTAGGCTTTCATATTTAGGTTCATAGATCCCTTCAAGTTATTTTCACGTATGGAAATAAAGGGTTGAGGTTAATTTTTTATATACGGATATCAGGTGTTCTAGTACCGTTTGCTGAAAACACTATCTCTTCTTTGGCTCTTGAATTGAGTTTATATTCTATAAAATGCTAATGTTAAATAATCTTTCAAAACTCAGTGGACCATATATGTGTGGTTCTATTTCTAGATTCTCTGTTTTATTCAAACGATCTATATGTCTTTCCTTACACCAACACTGCCTTGATTACTGTAGCTTTAGAAGAAGTCTTAAAATTAGGTACTAAATGTCTTCCAACACTGTTTCTGGTTTTTTGGGGTTTTTTGTTTTTTTAACTTTTCTATGTCCTTTGTACTCCTACATAACTTTTAAATTTCAATATCCAATTCTTTATTTATAGCAAGTATACACAGACCTGAATTTTTATATATACCTTGTGTTTTCTAATCCTGCTAAATTCAAGTACAAGTTCTAGGGGCTCCTAGAGATTTCTTAGTATTTTCTCTGTAGATGGTCATTTCATCTACATATAAAGATTTTGCTTCTACCTTGCCAATCCTATCCTAACAGGATTGTGTCATTCTATTGCCAGACTATTTTGGTGGGGACTAGGTTTCAAAGTTTAATGGACAGATGAAAAGTAAGCATATCTGCCCTTGTTCCCCACCTTAAGAAGAAAGCATTGTATCTTCTCCATTCATATAAGGCATTCTCACTGGAAAAATGAAGTACATGTCTTTAATCTGTCAAGAAGGTTCTGTTCTACTTCTAGTCTCCTGATAGCTTTTACCATGAACAGCTGTAGAATTTAGTCCAATACATTTTCTCCAACTAGTGACAGGATCATATGGCTTTTTCCTTTCCTCTGTTAAAATGATGGCTTGTGGGGGTGGATCTTCCAATGCTGAACCAACACTGCCATCCCTATAACAAAACCACTTTCTACATACTGCCAGATCTGACTTCTAAGAGTTTGTTTTGTTAAACAAATTTCTATCTATGTTCATACTTTTTTCTTCTATTTTCTTTATCCAGTTTTAGGATTAGCACAATGTTGATTTCCTAAAATGAGGGGAGAAGTGTTCCTTCTTTTTTCTGCTTTAATTGTTTGATATAATGTATCAGTTAAAATGTATATGAGCCTGCTTTTGTCACATAGGTAGGTTTTCAAGCTAGGAATATACTTTCTTTAATAGGTGCTATTCAAATGTTATATTTCCTCCAGAGTTAGTTTCATTAATTTGTTTTCCAAGGTACTTCTTAGAAGTTGTCAAATTTATTTCAAAACAGATTTTTGTAATATGCTTTCTATATCTTTTTAAATTCTGTAAAATCTGTGGTAATGTCTCCTAGATCTTGATATTATAATTTCAAAAATGTATAATTGATATTGTGTAAGAGGAAGAAAAGGTCTAAAGGAGCAGGGGAAGTGGGAGGGGTAGGGGAAAGGAAAAAAAGGGAAAAGAAAAAATATGAGAAGAGGAAAAAAATGGAAACAAAGTCTTTGCAAATAGGGAAGGGAGGCCAAGGGAAAAGGAAAAAAAAAGAACCAAGATACTCATGTAAAAGTACAAGATCCCAATGATGAATGTAACTGTATTTTATACCTAAAATGTACCAATAAACTTAATGGGGGAAAAAAAGAGAATGAGAAACAAAAGAGGTCAAATATTCCTAGGAAACAGAATCTTTTTATTTCTAAACATGCATTTGAAAAATACCCTTCTCTAAATTGTTATTGCTCATTAGAGGCAAAGAAAAATAGCCTCTACTATCTAGAGAGATTTTTCAGAATTCAAAATGACTCCCACCCTCTCTCACCTGGATGAAACATAATCATGGTTATAAAAAGGTTTGACATTGAATCTCAAACTGTCTGACCTCTTGTCAATTTTACCCCTAATTCTTTTAAGTGTGTATTGTAATTAGTATTTATTTTAAATAGGTTTGAAATGGATGCATCATAGGAAATACTTTCCTGTTTTGAAGCAATTTAAAACCAAATATATTTACAGTTTCTAAATATAAAATAAATCCTTTTGAATTAGAAAATACCTATTCTAATATTTAAATGTAAAGGATTTTTTGAATCTCATTTATTTTGTCAATTGGTTCTGCTTAACATTCTTCAGCCCAGTCCACTCTCAATTATCCATGCTAAGGAAGGAGAATCAGTGGCCTGGATAATCTAAAACAGCAGACAATTTTAAAAGCCCTTGTATTTGGCCCAGGCATATTTTACAATCAAATTCTGATTATCCACACTAATAAAAGCAAGAGAGGCACCTCGAAAAAAACCCAAAACCAAGACAGATCTGCTCCTCTGGTCTAAGGCACCCCAAGAAAGAAAGCTACGAAGTATAGTGGAAGGAAAAGAGGGTCCCAGCTGCTGTCAGGGTTGACCATCCGGCTATCCAACACACACACACACGTTATGGACCTATAATGTCCATATCAACACTCGTTATTAGTCACCCTTAGAATCCTGGTGTTATGTTCAAACATCCCCAAGGGAAAAAATCATATTATGCATGATATTTGAAATAGTTTAAGAACAGCTTTGTCAAATGAAGTGAAATTGCTTTGGGGGGTACTTTTGCTCCATCAGACACCCAACCCTTTGTGACTGCTACTGAGCTCACAGTAACATATGTGGAAGAGCAGCAGAAGAGACAAAGATGAAAGAGGCTGTATGCTGCAGTGTAATAGCCCTAGCCTGGTGTAAGGAAGCCTGAACATTTATCCTCAGTTGATCTCTGTCCATGCCACATTCATATGTGCATTCAAGCAAACAGTGCAGCAGGTGCAAAGGTACAGAGGCATGAAGGTCGTGGTGTCTTTTAAGGATCACTTGTGCTTTATCTTGGTTACAGAATAAAATACTCATAGAGAAGAAGTAAGAGAGGGAATTGCATATATCATCAGAGGTGAAATTATAGAGATTTTTCTACCATCCAACAAATTGAGAGGTTATCTTGTAGGAAGTAAGAAGACATTAAAATTTGTTAATAATGATTAAAATATATTGAACACTTACAGTTTGCCCAATACTGTTCTAAGCATTTGATTCAGAAATATATGTAATATTTATAACAATTCAAAGATAGGCACTCTTACTGTTCCCATTTCATTAAAAAGAAAACTGAGGCCTTAGTTATCTCCCAAGATCACAGAACTGTAAGTGGTGGAGTCAGGGTTCAGGCTTGCTCTGTTGGATTTCAGAGCTCATGCTCTCTTTTCAAGAGATAATAAGGCTGTCAGAATTTGAAATGCAGGAAGCAGTGTGTAAGAGAGATTGCAGAAGGGGGGAAACAGGGGAGGAGACTTAGCATGGGTGGTAAATTCCAGAGCTAAAGGAAAAGTAGAAGTAATTTAAAAAGAAGTGTAATTGAGAGAAGTAGAGGATATAGCATAAAAATATCTGTGTGCTGGCCTAATAATTTTTAAAGAATCACTTTACCTTATCACCAATAAACATAGCTGGAGAGCAGCCTCTACCAGATGAACAGGTCCAGGAAATGACAACATAACTAGGACCACCTTTTTTCAATAAAATTCTGGCATATATTTATTGAAATAATAAATACCCTGTCTTAACTGATTGATTTAGTGGCGACAAGAATCACTCATGTACAACTATTTGGGTCAATATATAGAGCCCACACTACAAATAAACTATTGAGATACAGCTATTTGTTTCTTGTTTCTCAAGGTTAAGTACAAATGAGTCATACATTGACTCAATTAATCTTTTTATGTAACATCCATGTGCAATTACTGAAAGACAGACAAAGGAGGGATGGCAGAGGAAGAGACAAAAAACCAGAGCCATGTTATATCTTATCAAGATACTAGTAAACATCTTAAGAAAACCTAAACTATTTTCAAAACAGCCTTACAGTGGAAAAAGTGTGCACATGCATGTGAATCTGTGAGTGAAGGGGTAAAGATTGAAAATGCTTACTGAAAATTTTAAAATGCCTCTCTGGTGGTTTTTTGTTTCATTTTTGCTGTTTATATCTTTTAAATGTCCACAATTAGTTTATATTACTTTATGAACATACACAGAAAATTCCCAAACATATGAAAAGCATCCATTTTACTAAGAACTTGTCCAATACCAAAGAATATGCCAGCAGGCTAGGAGATCTTGTCAATAAATAAGTCACATATATCAATAGTGATGGCAACAGATACTTATCATCACTGCCCATGAAACCAACTAAGGTTCAGAAAAACTTAGGACACAAAGAATCTGTATATTCAGAAATGGAGGTAAGAAATTATGAAAAATGTGGATAACTTAGAGCTGCTGATCCCAGAAGCAAATGTGTGCACAAGTGACCTTTCTTGGTCATAATAACCACCTCTGTGGCTTTTCTCACCTTGCCTGAATATGTCACTTTCTCTAGTTAGATTGTCTGTAATTCCACATTACCTCACTTTCTCATTTAAATTGCTATAAGAAAGTACCACAGAGTAAGTGGCCTATAAACAAAAGAAGTTTATTTCTCATAGGTCTGGAGGCTGGATGTCTGAGAGCATGGTGTCAGCACCAGCACAGTCAGGTTCTGGTGAGGTCCACCTTCTAGATCCTAGAAAGCTCTTCCCTGTGTACTCAACATAGCTGAGGAAGGAAGGTCTCCAGGGTTTTTCTTATAACAAGTTTCCCCAAACCTTTAGCCACTGATAGGTACCGATCAATGGGCTGTTAGGAACAGGGCCACACAGCAGGAGGTGAGCAGTGAGCAAGCAAGCAAAGCTTCATCTGCTTTTACCGTCTTACAGCTGCTCGCCATCATTTGAATTACCACCTGAGCTCCTCCTCCTGTCAGATCACTGGCAGCATCAGATTCTCAAACCCTATTCTAAATGCCCATTTGAGGGATCTAGGGTATATGTTCCTTTGAGAAGCTAATGCCTGATGATCTGAGGTGGAGCTGAGATGGTGATGCTAGCATTGAAGATGTAATTATCATGTGTCACAAACATACACTAATAAAAATGGAATTTTAAAGAAAACCCACTCACAGTCCTTGGAAAAGTTCTCTGATGACAAAAAGATGAATGAGAGCACCTTATAAGCCAGAAGTATCATTTATGAGGATGTCATATTTGTGATCTAATCATCCCCAAAAGCCAAACTTCCTAACACCATCATACTGGGAATTAGGGCTTCAAAACATGCATTTGAGGGAGAGACACAAATATTCAGTCTACAGTACACATCTTCTTTCTAAAAAGTGTACTAGAATTTCCAGAAGTTGGATGTATTTTCAATAAAAAGGAAAATAATAATTCTAAAAAGAAAAGAACATACATTAAAAAAAAAAAAGAAAAAGGAGAATTCACTTATTAACTATGAATGATACCTCATAGTTTATGAGGCACTTCCATATATTTATGCATGTTAATAAAGACCTATACATAAATTAATATTATATTAAAGCTTTATTTATGTTAATAAAGACTTCCAGTTCAAGACGGGGAATGAGGCATACATATTTAATTCTTCCCCTCACAACCCCAGTGAAATGACAGTAATTAAAGGAAGCAATTCACAACTGAGCTGAAATCAAAAAAGGCTCCCAACAGAATTACTGTACTCAAGTACTTCTGGAAAACAGAAAGGAAATAGGAACAGTCTGGCTGAGAAAAAAGGCAAAGCATTCCCATATAAATTCACCCATGGAAGACCACTGGTAAGGATTAAGAAGGGCTCTCCTAGAGAATGTCAGATGGACCAGTGTGAAAGAAAGCAGACCCTGCTTGGCAGTGATCACCATGGTAAATAATTAGAAGGTCCTCTGTCTTTCTGCTGGCCTCATTGGTTTCTGTCCTCCATTAACAGAATAGTTGATGCTGCCTTATATCATGTTGCAGACCCCATAAATCACTCATGGAAGTGAGAGAAGTTACTGAAAGCAACTGCTGTCATAGGTACTGGCAAAGCCGAGAGAAGCAGAACAAACTCTAGACCCAAAATTAAGGGCAAGTGGAGACAGGAAATCCAAAAGTAAAGAACAAATAACTTCCTCCTTGAATTCCTTGTTATCTGGTAGGTACTTCAAGTTTTTTTTTTTATTAAATTCTTTTATTGGTACATTTTAGGTGCACAACACAATTACGTTTCTCATTGGGAACTGGACCTTTACATAATGCATCTTGGTTCTTATTTTTTCCCCATTCCTAGCCCTCCTTTCACCCCCTCCACCCTTCCCTATTTACAAAGACTTTATTTCCATTTTTTCCATTTCTCAGCATTTTTCCTTTCCCTTCTTTCCTTTCCCCTGCCTCTCCCACTACCCCTACCCCTTTGGACCTTTTCTTCCTATTTTGCATTATCACTTATTCATTCTAATCATTGGTACATTTTAAGTATACAATGTAACGACATTCATCATTGGAAATTCGCAATTTTACATAATCTCTCTTGGTTCTCATTTTTCACAGTTGCCCAGCCCTCCCTTCAACCCCTCCATTCCGCCCTATTTACAAAGATTTTGTTCCTATTTTTCCATTTTCTCATATTAATCCCATTCCCTGCTAGTCTTTGCCCTAGCCCTCCCACTTCCTTCCCCTTTGCCCCTTTTCTTCCTATTTCACATTACCTATTATACCTTTTAGTCCTTATTTACACTTTCAGTTTCTCACACCAGAGAAACTATTCGGTATTTATTCATGTGTGTCCTATTTATTTCACTTAAGAGTATCACCTTAATGTGCATCCACTTAGCTATAAATGTCTCTAATGTCTCATTTTTTATGGATGAGTAGTACTCCATTTTATTAAAAAACCACATTTTCTTTATCCAGTCTCCAGTTGATGGGCATTTGGGCTGTTTCCAAGTTTTAGCTATCACAAACTGTGCTGCTATGAACATGGGTGCACATATATCACTGTGGTACGATTCTTTTAATTCTTTGGGGAAGATCCCCAGCAGTGGAATAGTGGGGTCAAATGGGACTTCCAGTCCTAGTTCTTTGAGGTATCTCCATACTGATTTCCACAGTGGTTGCACCAGTCTACACTCCCACCACCAGTGGAGCAGGGTTCCTCTTTCCCCACAGCCCCACCAGCATTTGTTATTGGTTGATTTCATGATTTCTATTCTTTCTGGAGTGAAGTGGAATCTCAGCATTGTTTTCATTTGCATCTCTCGAATGACCAGTGATGTTGAACATTTTTTCATGTATTTATTTGCTATTTCTACTTCTATATCTGAGAAATGTCTGTTCATTTCAGATGCCCATTTTTGGATTGGGTCGTTAAATTTGGGAGGTCTGATCTTTTTAAGTTCTTTATAGATTCGAGATAGTAGACCTTTTTCTGAGGAAGAGCAGGTGAAGATTTTTTCCCACATTGTGGGTTGTCTCTTCACACTGCTGGTGCTTTCTCTTGCTGTGCAGAAGCCTTTTAACAAGAAGAGATCCCACTTGTTGATTGTTTATGCTAGTTCACAGGCAACTGAGGTTTTGCTCATAAAATCTTTTCCTACACCAATGTCTTCAAGAGTTCTACCTAACTTCTGTTCCAACTGGTTCAGAGTTTCTATTTTAATATTAAGATTTTAATTTTTGTTTAATGCATGGCGAGAGATATAGGTCTAGTTTTAATCTTTGGCAAGTTGAAGCCCAATTTTTCCAGCACCATTTATGAAAGAGGCTGTCTTTCCTCCAGTGAGGGTGTTTGGCTCCTTTTTAGAAGATGAGGTGGCTGAGTGTGTCTGGCATTGTTTCTGCATCTTCTAATCTGTTCCATTGGTCCTCAGGTCTGCTTCTTTGCCATTACCATGCTGTTTTTATCACAGTAGCTTTGTAGTATAGTTGCAGGTTGGGGATTGTGATAGCCCCTGCCATGTCTCTGTTACCTAGTATTGCTTTTGCTATTCTGGGTCTCTTCTTGTTCCAAATGAATTTTTGGATTGTTTTCTCAAGGTCCATGAAGTATGCTGCTGCGATCGCAATTGGAATTGCATTAAATCTATATAGCAGTTTTGGAAGTATGGCCATTTTCACTATATTAATCCTTCCTACCCAGGAGCAAGGGATGTCTGTCCATTTTCTGATATCATCTTCAATCTCTCCTTTCAGAGTGCCATAGTTTTCAGAGAAGAGGTCGTTGATTTCTTTCGTTAGGATGATTCCTAGGTATTTCAGTTTTTTGGATGCTATTGTGAAAGGAATAATTTGCCCTATTTCTCTCTCAGTGAGTCTTTCATTCATATAGAGGAAAGCTAATAACTTTTGTGTGTTGACCTTGTAAACAGCTACTTGACTGAATTTGGTTATTAAGTCTAGAAGACTTTTGGTGGAGTTCTTGGGGTCTTCTATATAGACTGTCATGTCATCTGCAAATAATGACAATTTGATTTATTCATTTCCTATCTTTATTCCATTTATTTCTTTCTCTTGTCTAATTGCCATGGCTAATGTTTCCAAAACTATATTAAACAGGAGTGGTGATGGTGGACATCCTTGTCTTGTTCCTGATTTTAGTGTGAAGGATTTCAGTTTTTGACCATTTAGTATGATGTTGGCTGTTGGTTTTTCATAGATGGCTTTTATCAATTTGAGGTAGAGACCATCTATTCCAATTTTTTGTAGGATTTTTATCATAAATGCATGTTGGATTTTGTCTAATCCTTTTTCTGCATCTATGGAGATAATCATATGGTTTTTGTCCTTGGCTCTATTGATATAGTGTATTACATTGATTGATTTGCATATGTTGAACCATCCCTGTATCCCTGGGATGAATCCCACTTGATCAGGGTGTATGATCTTCTTGATGAACTTCTGCATTCTGTTTGCCAGTATCTTATTAAGGATTTTTGCATCTACGTTCATTAGTGCGATTGGCCTATAGTTCTCCTTTTTGGTTGGGTCTTTCTCTGCTTTGGGGATGAAGGTGATGCTTGCTTCCAGGAATGAATTTGGGAGTATTGCTTCCCTTTCAATTTCATTGAAGAGTTTAAACAGTAGTGGCAGCAGTTCCTCTCTAAATGTCTTGTAGAATTCAGCAGTGAAGCCATCAGGGCCCGGGCTTTTCTTAGTTGATAAGTTTTTAATTACATTCTCAATTTCATTGGTTGATATTGGATTGTTCAGAATTTTTATGTCTTCTTCGTTCAACTTTGGTGATTCATATGTATCTAGGAATCTGTCCATTTCTTCTGTGTTGTTCATCTTATTGGCGTATAGGTTCTGGAAGTAGGTATTGATGATCCTCTGAAATTCTGCTGGGTCTGTTGTAATTTCACTCTTTTCATTCCTAATTGCATGGATTTGGGCCTTTTCTTTCCTTTTTCTGATAAGGTTGACTAAGGGTTTGTCAATTTTCTTGATTCTTTCGAAGAACTAACTCTTGGCTTCATTGATTTTTTTGTATCATTCTCTTAGTCTCCATTGCATTGATTTCTCCTCTGATCTTTATAATTTCCTCCCTTGTATGAGCTCTGGGGTTGTCCTGCTCTTCTTTTTCTACAAGCTTGTGGTTCAGCATCAGGTTGTTTAATTGGGCTCGTTCTGTTTTCCTAATATGCGTATTCACTGCGATGAATTTCCCTCGTAAGACTGCTTTCATTGTGTCCCATAGATTCCGATGTGTTGTGCTGTCATTGTCATTTAATTGAAGGAACTGTCGGATTTCTTCTTTAATTTGCTCTGTGACCCACTGGTTATTCAAAAGTGTGTTGTTCAACTTCCACGTGTTTATGAAATTTTTCGAATTTCTTTTGCTATGGATCTCCAATTTCATCGCACTATGGTCTGATAATATACAGGGGATAACTTCACTTCCTTTGCACTTACCTAAACATGTTCTATGTGTGAGTATGTGGTCTATTTTAGAGAATGACCCATGTGCAGCTGAGAAGAATGTGTATTCTGATTTTGTGGGGTGGAAGACTCTGTAAACATCTATTAAGTTCATTTGTTCAAGAGTTCCATTGAGTTCTAGTATTTCATTACTTATTTTTAGTCTAGTTGATCTATCTATTTGTGACAGTGGGGGTCCCCCACTATAATTGTTTTAGTGCATATATGACTTTTCATGTCCATTAGTATTTGTTTTATATAGTTGGGCACACTAGTGTTTGGTGCATAGATATTTATAATTGTCATCTCTTCCTCTTGGATGGTTCCCTTTAAAAGGATGTAGTGTCCTTCTTCATCTCTCTTAATCAATGTTGGTTGGAAATCTACTTGATCTGCAAAGAGGATAGCTACTCCTGCTTTTTTTGGGTTCCTGTCACGTGGAGTATTGTTTTCCACCATTTAACTTTAAGTCTATAAGTTTCCTTTTGAATGAAGTGTGTGTTTCTTGTATGCAGCATATTGTTGGATTTTGCTTCTTGACCCATTCTGCCAGTCTAATTCTTTTGATAGGTGAATTGAGACCATTAACATTGATGGTGATAACTGAAACGTATTGACTTGTCATTGCCATGACTTTTTCTTTTTGTTGGGTTCTCCCCCTTTACATTTAATTTCTTATCATGCCAGATGGGCTCATTCTGCTTTGCTTCCTGGGGTGGTGATCCTCAATGTCTGTTCCTAGGATATTGTGTAAAATTCTTTGGAGTGCTGGTTTGGTATTCACGAAGTTCCTAAGGTGCTCTCTGTCATGAAAGTATCTTATTTCTTCATCAATTTTGAAAGATAGTTTTGCAGGGTACATCAATCTGGGTTGGAGGCTGTTTTCTTTTAGGGCTTGGAATATGTCACTCCAAGCTCTTCTTGCCTTAATGGTTTGTGTTGAGAAGTCTGCTGTGATTCTGATGGGCTTTCCTTTGTATGTGATTTGTTTCTTTTCTCTAACTGCTTGTAGAACTTTGTTCTTCTGTTGAGTTTCTGGAATCTTAACAATTATATGCCTATGTGTAGATGTTTTTTGATCAAGGCTATTTGGAGTCCTATATGCCTCACTTATCTATATGTCAAGCTCTTTTCCCCTGCTTGGGAAGTTTTCTGCCATTATTTCTGTGAAGAGATTTTTTATGTCATCTGCACTCTCTCCTCTTTCTTCATTGACTCCAATCAGTCTTATGTTATTCTTCTTTTCATCATCTAGAAGCTGCTGGATTGATTTCTCATGTTCCCTTATAATTTTGAAGCAATTTTTCTCTTTCCTGGTCATTAATTGCAATCTTATCTTCTATATCTGAAATTCTGTCCTCACATTGGCTCATTCTGCTATGTAGACTTTCAATGGAGTTTTTCATCTCCTGGAAATCTATTTGCATCTGTTTTATGGATTCCATTTATTTTCTATGTTGGGATTACATCATGTTCCTCATCTCCTCTCTAGATTTTTTAATCATGTCTTGCACTAGGAGTACAATTTCTCCTGTTATCTCAGAAATTATTTCTGATTTCATTTTTTCCAGATCCCCTTTTGTTGTCAGTTCATTGGGTCCAGGTGGTTGAGTACCAGAGTGTTCCACCTCATTTCCCTTTGGGGTTGCTGTAGCTGATCTGGAAGTCTGGTTTGGAGACTTATTTATGTGTTTTCTCATTTCGACTGGGGTGGGGGCTGTTGGCACATGCACGGATTACCTCCTCTGAGCTGGGAGAGGTGGGACAGGGGCCAGGAGCAGTGGTAGGGATGGTGCCCCAAAAGCCCTTTCCTCTGGGCTGGGAGCACCCGGAGGGATGGTGTCTGGGAAGCCCCTTCCCCTGGACCAGGAGCAGTGGGACGGCGGCTCAGAAGCTCCTACCTCTGGGCCGGGAGCAGCAGGACTCAATACAGTGTTCTGGTGGTCCGGTGTCCTCCGCATCTTTGTAGTGTGGAACCAGGTGGCTGTACAGAGGAGCCGGGGGGGGGGCGGGGTGTCCAGTGTTTTGTTGCCAGGGTGTGGCCTGATTAGGCATGTTCTGCGCAACTTGGGACCTCCATAGGGCGTGTGCAGACCTGCCTGTCCGCAGCAGGCTGATTCAGCATGTTCCACATGACTAGCGACCTCGGTAGGGCATCCTCAAGTTTAAATCTTACTATTTCCTCTCACACACATAGTCCTTTAGGAAAGGGCTATTAATACAGCCCACCTACTTACCCAGAATTCTGTTTCTATGGAGGCGTGTTGTTGAGGCTAACAGCACTAAATTCAAAGGGAGCCTAAATCAGTTACTGATAGTAATCAACATATTCTTTCATTCATAAACATGAACCAGCACCTAAAGATCATTAGGCATTGGACAAAAACAAGTAACTTGAAAGATAAAAACAAAAATAAATAAATAATAACTCAAAAATAGCAAAGATGGTGCCAAAAAGAATTTAATTGTTTAGCCCAAAGACCTCAAAGATGTAGTGATTAATTAAAACTTAAGTTTTAAATTTTTTATAAGTTGACAAGCTATAATAGTATATATTTATGAGCTATAAAAAGATGTTATGATTTGTGAATATACTGTGAACAAGCTAGTCAACATAACCATTACTGAAAATAGTCAGGTTTTTGTGCGAGAACATTCAAAAAGTACTCTTTTAGCAACTTTGAAATGTACAATACTAAATTTATGTTCATTATGCAACATGCTAAAAAAAGAACACTATATTCCTCATGTTTAACTGAACTTTGTACCCTTAGACTAGCATCTCTTCATTCCCCCATCCTCTGCCTCTGAATCCACTCTTCTAATTTCTGCTTTTATCAGTTCAAGTTTTATTCAATTCCATTTATAAGGGAGAACACACAGAATTTGCTCTCTGTGCCTGGCATATTTAGTTTGGTATATAGTCCTCCAATCCCATCAGTGTTGACATAATTTATTTTTCTTTATTTGAAGGATGAGTAATGTTTCATTGTATATACACACCATGTTTTCTTATCCACTCATTTGTGGATGGACACATGTTGATTCTATCACTTGGCTAAATGAATGATTCTGCAACAAACCAAGGTGTGCAGACATCTCTTAATGAACTGACTTCACATAATACCCAGAAGTGAGATTGTTGAATTGAGTACTTAATTTTTTAAGTTAGCATTATTAAAAGGATTGAGCCATGACAATATCTAGAAAATAAAGTGTGAGCTCCTTAAAAAGAAACAAAATAATTTGTCCTTAAAGACTACAAATATCTTTGGTACAACTATGTATTTAACAGAGGGGTTAAAAAATAGAATGAATCTGACTAAAGTCCAAACAGCTGATGCACAGCAATTTGCAAAGAAAAGTTGAGGAAATCAACCCAGGTAATAATCACAAAAATGGGGGTCCAATGTTCAACCAATGAAAATTTTGAAAACAACAAAAAGAGATCAGTATTAGGAAATATGTAATGAGAAGTCTGAAGCTTAGAGAAGGGATTCAATTGCTCAGTAGTCCATAAAAATCTGATATTTTCCACATATGTCTCTTTCCCACAATCAAGACTGAAACTCAATCAATATGTATAAATGTGGCCTTAGAGGTTGTTTCTGGCTTGCCTCCACTGTGATTGGTCAATGTTTGTGCCAATCTGGTCTATACCTGTTACCTATCTTTGCTATCTGTGTGCTGAGGATCAGATGATAAATATTTGACTATCATCCCTGCCTAAGTTGATATTTTCCATTAGTAATTTCATGGTACAATCAAAACAAGAAGCAATTTGAGATCTCAGTGGATCTCAGATTTAAATTGTAAGAATGAAATTAGGATTGCTTCTATTTTATTGACTTTCAAGCTATGATAAATTTTATGAGTAAATGCTCACTTTTTTCTTTTTCTTCACACATCAAAAAATAAATGACTATGCTTTAGATGTGGTTCTCTTTTTTCTTTCTTTGTCCTTCTTGCTTTTGCTCCCTCCCTCCCTCCCCCTCTCCTTTTGCATACAAGAAACAGGTCTGTCCAGCTACTATCATTCCAGAAGAGTAACAAGACCAGCCAGTAGATTAAGTCCCAAACTACATGTTTCATCCAAAGAATTTAGCAGAAAATGTGCTATAAGACACAGAGCTGGAATTGGTCGAATGGGCAAGCAAACAGGAAGCCACCTAGAGAACATGGGACTTGTTACTGACATCTACCACAGGTAGAAGAAATGTGCTTCTCACATGGGTTCGGGGGGACCAGTGAAATTTTTTTGTTTTTTAAAGGAGCAGACAATAAACAGTCTGTGTAGAATCATCATAAACTTAACCTAAAAACAGGTCATACAATGATCCTCCTCATTCTCTCTCATTATAACATAAAAATATCCTTAAGTCTCTTAACTATGGGATTCCTCCTTTGACACACCAAAGCAGAAATGGTTAAAAGTGACCCCCAGTTCTACCAACATGAAACCGAAGTCAGATAAAACCAAAGCAAACATTATATTGGTATCCAGCGCAGCACAGAAGGTTCATAATGGCATTCATAAAACTCGGGCCTTTGCCTCCTTAAGAACCACAAACTTGAGATCCCACTCAGAAGCATTAATGGAGTAGTTTAGACTCTGGTTAGATTTGTGGGATTTTGCAGAGCGTGTTCACCCCTTAAGAGCCTTCTCTGAAATATTTGGGAGTTATAAGCTCATAAGAACCATAGAACTGGGTCTTAAATGTCATTTTCATAGCTCCTCTGTGGCCTACTGAGAAAGCAAACAAAATATCACCGAGCTACCTGCCATTTTTGCACCTCCCATTCCAGCCAAACACAGCCAAACACAGTGGACAGAGCCAGCTTCATAAAGGGTTAAAACTCACAGGAATTCTTCTGTATTTAAAATATTGCAAGACTCACTTCTGTATGCACGATGATTACCTGCATTTTCTTGTCTGCCTCTTAGTCTAACAAATACATTTTACAGATTTTACAATGTTCTTTACAAGTCACCTAAAACACATAATTTTCCTCCTGCTTATACCACTTATTTATTATTTATTTATTAGATTTATTTTGTGCTTTCCTTCAAAAGGCTCAAGGCACCACACAGCCAACTGTTGTATAATAAACATTAAATTCCTCTTTTAAACCATAGATAACAAAGTAGTCAGAGGAGAGGCAGGAAGGATAGAGCAACCCCAGGAGGAAGGAAAGGCCCTGGATCTGCTGAAATATGCAACCAAGGAGTTACTGTGTTAGGGGTCCTCAGGACCTCAGTCCCCGCCCCTGTCCCTCTCAGCCATTCTCCCTCTCCTTGCAAAGACCCTGACACCAGCCTCCACTCCAGCAAAAGGATAGCTCCATTTCTGACAGGGTGAGTGGAGTGAATGCTACTGATCTTTCAGAGCCTGCAAGAGACATATGTGAACATAAGTACACCTGCATACACAATCAGTGGAAGGAGATATATGACAATGTTTTATAACATGCCACCAAACAGGGTTTTTGTCTTGATTTTACAAACACAATTCATACTCATTTCTCAACTTTCCTGAACATTTATAACTTCCAAAGGCTCTGCAGACTTTTGGAGGCCAGGACAGCACAAAAGTTCAAAGATTCTCAAAACCAAAAAGTGACGGGCTGACCTCAGCTTTTAAATCCCAGGCCACATTGATTTGACAAAGCTATGTGCTAGTTTCCTGCATCTGTAATGTAGGATATTGAGGAAGAGATTGTAGGGGTGAGAAAAGAGGGAATCTGTTCTGATTTTCAGTCAAAGTAAGAAATGAACATTCCCACTAACTGGAGCAGGTAACCTAAGGCTCCTTATCAGCAACTGCAATCCCAAAAAGGAAAAAAAAATAATAATACTATTGTTATTAGCATGGGTATTAGTATTTAGTAAGCACTATGTGCCAGGTACTGTTGTATTCCCAACACATGTGTAACCTAAGACAAACCTACAAAGTGGCCTGTGACCACTTTCCTACTTTACAGATAAGGAAACAGAGGCCCAAATAAGTTATTTACCCTGACTCTGCTAGTAAGTGCTTGAGCTAGGATCCAAACCCAGAACTCATAGGCTAGAAAACAAGCAAACATGGAAAAGACATTCTGGGAGCTGACAAAAATAGCAGTCTACCACTCTTGACACCACATTGGTTCAAGTTCCCCACCATGAAAACTCTCCATATAGAGCTAACAGCACAACACCCAGTTAGAGCCCACAGATGAAGCCGTTAACAGAAGCAAGAAGCAAGCCTCAGACAGGAGAACATAAGACAACCTGTCTCCAGGCAGAGAGGGGCAGCACACTGAGACCTCCGGAAGACAGGAGGTGAGACTAGACGGGCTAAGGCTGCTCCAGTCTGAAGTGAGCAGGGACTTAAAAAGAAAACACAAAAAGTAAGTTTCGCCCTGGACCTTTTTCAGGAGCTAAACAGATTTACAGGCAAAGTTAACTCACCTCTGCTCGTATGCCACTAGGTGTCCCTCTTTTGCAACCACTGATGGCCTATCAGTGGTGGCAAACCTGTGCCACGTGTGTTTTTCTTTTAAGACAAAAAAATGTTAATGTATGGGTTGTTTTTTCTAAAGTAAAACCTCTACATGCAGATTTAACTGCAGTGTTGGCACTTTGTGATAAATAAGTGGTTTTGGCTTGCAGATTGGGCACTTGTCTCTGAAATGTTCAGTATCTAGAGAATTCTCTAAGTGTATTGTGCCTCCCTTCTGGTTCAGATCTGGCTCTTTGACCTGGTTTGGCCTTCCAAAGAGTTTTTCTTTGAGAGTACACTTAAAACCTCCCATAAACAAAGTCCAGAGTGGTTAATAACTGAAATCAGTACCAACCTGGAAATAGATAAAGATGTTACTTTACACCAAGGGGAGGTTTCAAAGGGGCTCCTGGGGACTCACTTTTACTGGAGGTGGAGTGCCAGTTGGCAGCAATTTAAAGCCAACCCACAATTTGGGGCAAATCTTGGATGTTTAACAACTGTTCAGACCTCCCAGGGGTTCCGACACTTATAAGCCATTCTTTGGAAGGTGAGTGAGAACATTCATGCTTAACAAAACACAATCACTTATCATATAGCTTTAAATTTCCTTTTTGCCCATGTTGGAGGTTTTTGTATGGTACTAAACAAAACTGAATGTTGCACTTACCTTTCTATGGTTTTACGACTGCAGAAAGTTTACTTTAAAAGACAGTGGATACTTCTGTTTATCTAGATACTGTCACTCTAGATACTGTCAGTAAATACAAAAGGAAATTTCTCGGAAGAAACACATGATGTGTTTAGGGAAACTGCTGACAGTTTCTTTGGAGGCATTCTGAATGGTGGATGGGAAGCTTGGCTATTCCAAGCTTTTCTAATCTTTGTGTTTATTTCAGTGGGTTCCCATGTCAGTATGGCTTGTGTAACCAGGCCAACTATAAAAATCAGTATCTTATCAAAGCAGATCATTTTGTGGACTTTGATCTTGAATTGTTTTCATCCCCTAAAACTATGACCAGATGAAATTGAATATTGTTGAGCTATCCTTATTGCTTGAACTTATGGATTGTTTACATTGGTAAGTTTGGATTATTACTCTCCTTATTAAGGAGAGTACTTTAACTTCTTGGCATTAGTCTCCTGACAGCCACCATAATATTCTCCCTGACACATTGCATGCTCTCAGGAGTCTTAAATGCTTTTAGCCAGCCCTTCTTTATATTGTACAGTGAGTAATGTCATTATGGCTAGAATAACAAAAAATAAGAAAAGCATAAAAAATCATCCAACTAAAATGACACTGTGAATTCTGAAATCTGTACTGAGACCAAATGCATGACCAAAATATGTTGTCAGTCTGCAACCAAGATCAAATCTGAAAGTCTAGCTCACAGGGGGGAATTAAATTCAAGTAAATTTCACCTTTAGTTTTCTCCATACATAGAGAAGTGTAATCTACTTAACAGGTAAACAAACTCTAATCTAACTTTAGAGTATATTCTTGTAACAAGTAACCATTCTTGGCTAGTCTTAGCGGCCCAGCTTTCAGTCAAACATAGGCTGCAAACTGAAGCTGAATACAGCAAGTGCTGATGGTAGCCAGTGGTCAAGCAGTTTTATGAATCACTTCTTTTTCTGTCTATACCTTCTGCCTCTTCACACTGCTGAGTTGAGCTCTCTGATCTTATACTGGATCAGGGTGCTGTTCACTTCATGAGACCTTTCTTTATTCAAATAAACTGTTAAGTTTATTATGTCCAAAGTTGTGTTGTGTTATGTTGTTTGAGAAGCTAAGTAACTTTCCAAAGTCACAAAGCTAATAAAAAGTAAAGAGAGACCCCCAGCCTGAGGAGTCTGAGCCCATCTTCACAATCACCAAGCTCTAGTGCTTCCCATACCTGATTCTATTCACTCCATCACAGTGCTCTGCTGCTCGTCTCTAATCTGTCTGACTTCCCTTCTGAGCAGAAATCTAACAAAGATTCTCTTTTGTTTTCCCTTCTAAGGGCCAGCCTACTTAATCTGCCACCTTGACAACTTGGAAATTGTCTGGGAGAAGATGAAAAGAGGATAGCATGCAGTGAGAAAGGTAGAATGCAATTCTGGTTTACCAGGATATTTTTGGACATTCTCTAAAAAAGAGTCTGGCATCGCAGAGCAAAACATCTCCCATGGGAGAAGTCTTCCATGTGCCAATGATGGCGACTGCAGCAGAGATTCTCCATTCCCCCTTCGGCAGGTCTGGGAAACAGCAATGGATGCTGGGAATTGTAGGCAGCATGGGTTCTGCCAAGATCAACCTATACTTACCTTCTCTTCAACCCACACCACCTCCACTCTCAAGTGTCTCTTCCCGTTCTTTAAGTTTTAGATGAAATGACACTGATTCACAGACATCCTCCTTGGCTGCCCAGTCTAAAGAAGCCACTTTCATATGACCCCTTTCCATAGCATCATCTTATCATCGTAAGAGAGAGGCAATGATTTCATTGACTGACTTACCTGTTCTTGTTAGTGTATTAGTAGATTTCTAGGAATGCTGTAACAAAATGTCATAAAAAAGAGCAGCTGAAACAACAAAAATATATTCTCTCTCAGCCCTAGAGCCAGAAGCTCAAACTCAGGGTACCCTCAGGGCCATGCTCCCACTGAGACTCTAGGTAGAAATTTCCTTGCCTCTTCCTGGTTCCTGAAGATGGCCATTGTCCATGGAGCTTCTTAGCTTATAGCTACATCACTCCAGTCTCTGCTCTGTTGTATATGGTATTCTATGTAAGCCTCTGTCCAAATGGCCTTCCTCTCATAGGACATCAGTCATGTTGGATTATGGGTCCACCCTACTCCGGAGTGGTCTCATCTTAATTTAGCTAATTACATCTTCAAATGACTGGTGCTAGCTTCCAGAACTGAAAGAGAATAAAATTGTGTTGCTTAAACCTCACAACTTGTAGTAATTCATCACAGCAGCCTTAAGGCTACTTACAAAAAAACTTGCTGGGCTTTGTTAAACCCAGGGTTCCACACCCTTATTTGACCAAGTAAATATTTTCCCTGTGGTAGCTATTAACAATCCTTCATTCCTTTTCGTGGGCCAGGGGGAACATGTGTTTTAGAAAAGTAAATCTTCCTGTTTTACAGATGAAGAAATCAAGGTTCAAAGAGGATAATGGACTCACGTGCTCATACACGGGAGGATGGAAACCAGCTCAGACTCCCAGTCCTTTCTGAATTCTTTACCCTTGGGTGTAAAGTTTCCCCAGGAAACAGGGTGCCTTGTAGAACATTCTGCTTGCCTTTGTGCTCATTAGAAACACAACAGGGCACTTTTTCCAACTAATGAAGGGAATTTTGAAGGAAATTACTCAGTATTTTTCCAGCCAGCAAGATAAACTGTTGTCTTCTTAAAAGAGGTTGGGGCAAATACCAATTACAGACGCACCTGATTCTATGTGAACTGTGAGTAAAGTAGGCTTGGACTAAGGGAACATACAGCTGAGCTTGATCTCCATCTCCATATCCTACCACCCTTTGTGCCTAGGGAAACAGAGAAGAGGGCTAGGGGTGTAGCTCAGTGGCAAAGCATCTGCCTGGCAAGCGTGAATCCCTGAGTTTGATTCTTGATATCAAATAAAGGGGGGGGGGATATGAGCCTCTTCTGTCCAAAAGGGAGCAAAGTTTGATTACACCATTGTAGACACTTTAATCCTTTCCTAAACCACCCTCTGCCTGGCCATACAGAAGCCACCTGAAGCCATTTGCTCCAACTCTGGACAAAGGGAGGAAGTGTCTCCTACCTTCCACTTGATAGGCTGCAGTGGCTGCAGCCCTACCAAATCCCGCAGGGAAAGCCATGGTTCCAGAAGCTGCAAACAGGAGCTGGACACCCTGTAGCCAGAGGAGCCAAGCAACTGTGCAAGTGTGAAGTGGACTCTCACCCTAGAAGAAGGTGTCAATGTGCTGATATGTGTGCAAGCAAGAAAGAGCCAGATTAAAGGATCGCACTTGACTGGCCTCAGCCCTGCCAAGAATGCAAATCACTGTGCACAAGGTAAACAGTGCTTACCTTGCTTTCTTCTCCACCCTCCCTGGATGAGCCTAGCCACTAAGTCAATCTTTTCCCTTTCAATGTAACACATAGATATTATTTTTAACAGTTTTATGCTCTTACTAGAATTTCTACTTAGCCAATTCCTCCCAATTCCTGGTCTCTTCTCCCTAGAGATGTCTCATTTTCAACCATTTCTTCTGGTATTTGTTCCCATGTTATTTTTTTTTCCAAGACAACTTTTGGAATGCTTTAATCAATGGAATGGAAGTATACAAATGAATTGTAAAATAATATCAATGCCTCAGTAAAACCCAATATGAAAGTACCACACCTCATAATGAGAATGCAGGCCAGATGGAGGAAGGCAAACCCAATCAGAGTGGAGGAGAGATGCATAGCAGAGAGTGCCCTGTGACTGAATTCTCAAGATGTCCTCAGCTGTTGTCTTCTATTTCTAGATTCCCAGACCCCAGCCGGAAGTTTGGGGCAGATGTGGTATTTGGTCACAAAGAGCAGCAGCAGGAACTGCTGCATCTGGGATGGGAAAGAACTCAGAATCCAGGGAAGACTTGAGACACTAGGCTCTAAGATGATGAGACAGGCAGTGCAAGGGTGCAAGAGCTCAAAAGGAGGCTCCGTGTTCTTTTGTGATAAATGCCAACCATGTCACAGCAAAATAACATGAAAAATTACTCGAGTTACTACTTTAGTGGAACTTATGGCTGGAATAACTATAGGAAGGGCTCCATGAAAAGATCTAGCTGGTATGGAAAAAATACACACTCAAGCACTGGGAATAATTCAGAGTTGGTGGGGAAAAGTGCTCTCTCGCTGACTTGCAGAAGATCATCTTTCTTCACAAGAGAGAACCACAGCATTCAGTTCCTCACAAAGTTCTATTTGTCTTGATCTTGTCCTGTTCAGCTTTGTATTTTGATGCATCCCTGGGTTCACTGCTGGGATTGCTCCAGTCATCAGCTTCAGGTGTGGTCTTGTAATGGCGCCAGGCAGACTTATCGAAAACTGGCAGCCTCTCAAAAGATTCACTAGAAGGAGCCTTCAAATAAATGACAGCATCAGTACCTACTCCTTCCATGGAATATCGTTTTAGATCTCCCTGAAAATATCTAACATACAGATGAGAAACTGGCAAACCATAACCAAATCTGGCCAAAGGGGCAGCTCTTGTGGGCTCCAGGCCAGGTCTAGGAGCAGTTGAATACATGTAGTTGAAAAGATGGTCTATTTCGCAAAGTGGGACTCCACCACTTAGGTCACTTATCTTAATGGACAAATCTTCTTTACCCAAAGTCACAAGAGTTTTAACAGCAGGGCAGCCCTCTTTGCTATCTTCATACAGTTCAACTGTTGCTCTCATTGAGTTCTTGAACAACTCAAACAGCACGTGAAACAGATGTGAGGGGACATAAACTACCTGAATAGGTTTGTCTGATGCCTTGGCATTAAATTCTTCAATTTCCAGCTCTGGAGCTACCACGTAATACTGTCCACACAGCATCTTAGCTGTTTCCTATGCATCTTTTACCACAGCAGCCACATCAGAGGTGGGATCAATACTTCCTATGTGTTTAGGATGCGCAGGATTAGCGTCATCACCAAACAGAAGTGTATGCTGGTTAATAAGCATGCGAAAAGAGATGCTACTGGTGTAAAACCGATCCAGAAAATATTGAATGTTACTGCTAATTAAGGGATCGAATCCAAACTTCTCCTTGTATTCAATCACTCTTTGTGCCACTGTAGGAACCACATCGTTGTGTCTATTTCTCACTTTAATCAGAACTCGTAGAAAGTTATCTAAGACCTTTGGATCCTCAGGGCTCTTATTTTCATAGTCTAACAGTTCAAGAAAACTTTGCACGTACCAACTCTGAACCAATCCCACCGAAGGGCGGTTCAGTAAGTTGTCAGGCAGAAGATTGACTTCCCTCATTGTGTTAGCCAGTCGCACGGGCAGCTCCTTTCGTAGAAACATGTATGAAGTTTTCTCACATGCATTATCTCTCCCACGGTCCAGGAACTGTTTGGTGGAGAGCAGGGATGGCGAGAAGCGCGAGTAGCGCTCGATTTGCTTCCGCACCGACTGCTCCAGCAGCCACAGGAACAGCCGCATCCTCACGGGAGTAGAGCACCGACCGGCCCAGACGTCCAAGGGCCCCAGCAGCTGGGCCGCTCCGATCCGACAGGCAAGTTCGCCGGAGCGCACCTCTGCCTCCCGGCCTCGGCGCTGCAGCAGCCTCCCATGTTATTTAGAGAAGAGGCTGATACTGGTGCTTCTTCAATTTCTTTTAAATATTAAGAAACGATTCACTTTTGGATATAGGAATGGAAGATCTAGAGCATCATGTGTCTCTCTCTTTCCCTCTCCTTCTCTCCTTCCTTAACCCACCCATCTAACAAAAATATTATCTTTTATATTTAAATAAATTCAATATTCACACTACGGGGCCAATGTATGTTTCAAAGATTCAAAGTTGGGTCATGACATATGCCATGCTCACACGCAATTTTACTTTTGCTTTTTTTTTTTTTTTTTCTTTTTTTGAGTCAGGGTCTCGCTATGTAGTTCAGGTTGACGGTGAACTCATTATGTACCCCACGCCGGCCTTGAACTTGAGGAAAGCCCACCGCCTCAGCCTCCCAAGTGCTAGGATTACAGGCATGCTCCACCACACCTGGCCAATTTTTTAATTTTCTTTGGGATTAATCAACTCTCTGCTCTTTATATTTATTTAACTTTCTCTACACATATTACTAATTCATCCCCAAACCCTCTGACAAAACTATAAATCTGAGTTGTTCAGATAACTCTGTTTTCCTGTTGCATTGTACATTGTTTACTTTTAGGCCACCACAGAGTTGTAATCCACAATTATAATCCCCACCACATCATTCGGGGAGGTCCCTTCATCTCTCTTCTTGTCTTTCTCTCTTTTTGCTTCTTTCTTTCCAAGAAACAAGTCCTCTGACCACTTTTTGATTAAACGGGTGTGGAAGACAAAATTTTCAACATGCTATAGTTCTGAAGCTGTCTTTAGTCTAGCATTATCCTTGACATAAGTTTATTACTGAATTTTATGACAAATAATTTCCACTTAGAATTTTGAAGGTATTGCTTTATGATGTTTCTAGCTTCCAGCCCAGCTATTGAGCAGCTGGTTGACAATCTGATCCCTAATGCTTTACATATAACCTGTTTGTTGTTCCAGCCCTTCACTGCTCCCCAAGCTTCTATGTCTGCAATGTTACAGCCCTGTGCTCAATGCTTTTCTTCCACTGTGCTGGGCACACAGTGGGTGTACCATGCTCACGCAGACCTCTGACACCAGGGAAAACTAGGTGAGGGATCCGTGGGAATTCTCTGTACTACTGCTGCAACTTTCACATAAATCTAAAATTGATTCAAATTTTTTAAAAGTCTGCGGAGAGATTGAGCAAAAGGGGGCAGGGCAGTTACTTACTTGGTGTCCTCAAGTATCCACTGAATCATCCTGTGTTGTGTAAGGATGGAAATAAAGTTTGGAAGGAGGCAGAGGTTGAAATCCTACCCTCTTCAGCTATTGTAACCCCTCCAAAACAAGAGAAGACTTAACTGTATAAGCCAAGGAGGAAAGAGACTTAATACATTTAAAACTGCATGATGGATAAACATCAAAAATGAGGTCAAATTATTAAATTTAGCAGCTAGAGTCATTGAGTTCTGAAGTAATCATTGTAAAGCAAATGAAAAATAAATATTAAAATATTTCCATTCGTGAACACTAGATGGCAGTGTTGCAATTTTTTAGATTTACTCGCGGCGAAACCAAGCGGTATTGTTCAGCATCCCACCTGTGAGTGTGTACCCTAGTGGCCCCCACCTAATTACCAGAGCTCTTCTAGAAATTCTTCTCCAGAAATAACCTATCCTCTCAGTACTCTACATTCTCTAAAGTTATTTGACCACATGGCAGGCTTTCATTTTTCTCCACTATGACTGGATCCTCTGGTACATTAATGCTAGCTTTTGGTGTTAGGAATTCTCCACACACTTAAAAATAATCGAGGCTGCTAAAAAGGTTTCTCTTCTTTCCTTTAATGTGAGACACGCATAGATAGCTAATGTTTGTTGTATTACAAATTAAAGTGGAGATTTTTAAAAGTATTTGTAGTTAATTTCACTTAGAAGGGCAATAAAAAGCAATGTATTTCACATTACCTATTATACCTTTTAGTCCTTATTTACACTTTCAGTTTCTCACACCAGAGAAACTATTCGGTATTTATACATGTGTGTCCTATTTATTTCACTTAAGAGTATCGCCTCAATGTGCATCCACTTAGCTATAAATGTCTCTAATTTCTCATTTTTTATGATTGAGTAGTACTCCATTTTATTAAAAAAAACACACACACATTTTCTTTATCCGGTCTCCAGTTGATGGGCATTTGGGCTGTTTCCAAGTTTTAGCTATCACAAACTGTGCTGCTATGAACATGGGCGCACATATATCACTGTGGTATGATTCTTTTAATTCTTTGGGGAAGATCCCCGGCAGAGGAATAGGGGGGTCAAATGGGACTTCCAGTCCTAGTTCTTTGAGGTATCTCCATACTGATTTCCACAGTGCTTGCACCAGTCTACACTCCCACCACCAGTGGAGCAGGGTTCCTCTTCCCCACAGCCCCACCAGCATTTGTTATTGGCTGATTTCATGATAGCAGCCATTCTTTCTGGAGTGAGGTGGAATCTCAGCATTGTTTTCATTTGCATCTCTCGAATGACCAGTGATGTTGAACATCATTTTTTCATCTATTTATTTGCTATTTCTACTTCTTTGTCTGAGAAATGTCTGTTCATTTCAGATGCCCATTTTCGGACTGGGTCTTTAAATTTGGGAGGTCTGATCTTTTTAAGTTTATAGATTTGAGATAGTAGACCTTTGTCTGAGGACGAGCAGGTGAAGATTTTTTCCCATATTGTGGGTTGTCTCTTCACACTGCTAGTGGTTTCTCTTGCTGTGCAGAAGTCTTTTAATAAGAAGAGATCCCACTTGTTGATTGTTTGTGCTAGTTCACGGGCAACTGAGGTTTTGTTCATAAAATCTTTTCCTACACAGATGTCTTCAAGGGTTCTACCTAACCTGTGTTCCAACTGATTCAGAGTTTCTATTTTAATATTTAGATCTTTAATCCATTTTGATTTTAGCTTAGTGCATGGTGAGAGAAGAAAAGGGGCAAAGGGGAAGGAAGTGGGAGGGCTAGGGGAAAGGATAGAAGGGAATGGGATTAATATGAGAAAATGGAAAAATAGGAACAAAATCTTTGTAAATAGGGAGGAATGGAGGGGTTGAAGGGAGGCCTGAGCAAGGGTGAAAAATAAGAACCAAGAGAGACTATGGAAAGGTGCAAATTTCCAATGATGAATGTCATTATATTGTATACCTAAAATGTACCAATGATTAGAATGAATAATCAATAATGCAAAATAGGAAGAAAAGGTCCAAAGGGGTAGGGGTAGTGGGAAGGGCAGGGGAAAGGAAAGAAGGGAAAGGAAAAATGCTGAAAAATGGAAAAAATGGAAATAAAGTCTTTGTAAATAGGGAAGGGTGGAGAGGGTGAAGGGAGGGCTAGGAATGGGGAAATAATAAGAACCAAGATGCATTATGTAAAGGTACAATTCCCAATGAGAAATGTAATTGTGTTGTACACCTACAATGTACCAATAAAAGAATTTAATAAAATGCAAAAAAAAGCAATGTAATTAAGTATTTTATGAAAACCAACCATAGATTATGAAACAAAAGGGAAACTCAGAGGGTAAACAGGGAGCATAATGGAGGACAGATGTTGGAAAGTAGGAGGAACATATTCAAATGAGAAGGGAAACAAAGGAGGAGAGAAGGGAAGAGGAGGAAGGGAAAAGAAGAAAAGAGAATGAAAGAAAAAAGGAGACAAAGCTTTTGTAAATGAGGAAGGGAAGTGGGGTTGAAGGGTGGGGATGATAATGGGGGAAAAAGTATTAAGATATATTATGCACAATATTCCCTATGGTGAATGTGATCAATGTGTGTGACAAATACATACTAATAAAAAATAAAGCAAAAAACAGATTCACAGCTGGGCTGGCCAAAAAAGAATATAAAACAAAAGAATTTGGGGAGAAGACTGGCATTGTTTTACATTTTTACAAATCTCTGTCATGCCTGATTTGGCAGAAAACAGTTGGATACTCATATTTTCTTCTTATTCAATTTGCTGCCTGTAGAAAACTCTGTACACTCATAGAAAAGTTAGAAATGACAGTGAAAAAAGAAAGTCATCTGTAAGTATTATTATTAGAATCGTCTTGACCTTGTGGATCCCCCAAAGGGACTTGAGGTCTCTGTGTTCCACAGACCACACTTTAAAAACTGTAACTCTCTAGGGCTGGGGATTTAGCTCAGTGATTCCACCGCCTGCCTTGCAGGTGCAAAGTCCCGAGTTCCATCCCCAGTAACAAACAAATAAAAAAAAAAAAACCTATAGCCCTCTGAGTATTCTCTCCTACCCCTCTTCAGTGCCTTCCACTTTTACCATGAATCACTCTGCATCCTCTTCACCTTCCAAAGGCTCCTTCCACTAACATTCCCTGAACTAAGTCCTCTGTGGCTCTAAGACGTGGATCTCAAATGGGACAGAATTGCTACGTTTTTTCATTTTCTTTATACATAAAGAATTCTGACTTCATAGACTCATCCAGAAAAACTGGCTGAAAATTTAACTTGTCATTATTTGGATCCACTCCATTTTAGGACAATAAAGGAAATGCAGATTTTATCAGGACTAAATTTAAAAAGAAAAAAAATGCCTAGTGTTCCTACTCCCGCACTTCCCAGTTTTTCTGCCAGGACTGCTTTATACTGTCAAAAATAATTGAGACTGCGAAGAAGTTACTGGATCACACCTAGATGCCCACTTCCTGAACCTACCATGGTCCCATCAAGTCCACTGATGGCCATGGGTTGTTTTGTTTTTTATAGTGTTAGGGACCAAACCCAAAGTCTGTGTATGCTAAGTATGTGCTCTACCACTGAGCTACATTGCCAGCTGTCATATTTCCCATGGCAGGGACAAAATATCCAACACCTGAAACATGAAGGAGGAGAGGTTTATTTGCACTCATGGCTTTAGTGGCTTCAGTCTATGATCGGCTGACTGCAAGGCAGAAATGGCATGGTAGAAAGGCATGGTGGAGGACAGCTGCTTACCTTGGCAGCCAGGAACCAGAGAGAGAGAGGAGAAGCCAGGGACAGACACATCACACTGCCAGTGACCTACCTCCAATCAGGACCCGCTTTCCAACTACACACTCAGGACCAAACTCATCAATGGATGAGTACAGCACCTCATAACTCAATCAATTTTGTTGGGCAGAAAAGATTTCTGGGGGCATTTGAGATGTAGGTCATATCACCAGCCTATTGACTCATGTTTAGGGACACGAATCATTTCAATAGAATAAATCTGAGGTCTTATTTCAACTACCCTCATCACAATCACACACTAATCTTTCTATGGTCCTGCTATTTCTTTGCTTTTCACAAGACCCATCAACTTCGGTCTACTTCTCAAGCTGAGGCAAATATAAATTCCTTGCATTATGATTCTGTCTACAGGTATGCTCTTTCTAGAAAAGTCCAGGGAGTGCTGAGAGATTAAATCCAATATTCTCTAGGTCTTAAAAACATCTTGCAGAAAACTCTTTGTTAACTGCAAAATAAACAATTACTTAATAAGAATTCAGTTCCATTAGTCATGACCCTCACCTTCCCAATTTGAAGTTCCAAGACTCAAAAACTGAAGATTCCTGAGTACTTGTGCCAAGGGAAAAGTAAGGTTCTAAATGAGCATCTGGCTGTCTATAGCAAAGGAGCCTGTGTAGCAGAGCCAATTCTGAGTGCTTTTCCACCTACACCTACACTGGGACACCACTTGTCAGTTCGCCTGCACATATAGGTGGCCCCATGACTATGTCTTGGCCATTTGAGCTGGGCAGAAGTAATGTGTGTCCTGCCAGGGTGGTTCAATAAAACCTACACATACGAGTACAGTACTTGGGTTTTATACACAAGCCATCATTCCTGTCATGCTCTGGCTAGACATACAGGGACCACTGGGAGGACTCCAAGCTCTGGGGTCTCCTAGACAGAAGAACATAGCTGCAAGGAGCCAGGCCCAGCACCAGCCATCTTCCAGCAACCCACTTTGGACTTGAGATGAACAAAATACAAACGTGGGGCAACTGTGATCGGGGCATTGCTAATAAATGATAAATGCACTCTGAATAAGAAATACCTATCTCTTTATGTAATATGTATGTATTTTATACTCCCTGACTATATATTATATATATACCTTTCTAATATTATATATTATATATATTTGACATATATATATAATTGTATATGCAATTGTATATAATTGAATAGAAAGGTGTTTTATATATATATATATATATATGTTCACAGAAGCAGTCTTCAAAGCATTTCCCTCCAGCAAGGGACAGAGGGCAGCTCTTCAGTAAGATCATGTCACTGTAGAAGAAAGGACATGAAAGAGAAAGTACAGAAGGGCCAAGTGGGGTGAGGCACACCAAAGAGCAAATCTATCCACAGCTTGTGCAATAGATTATTCATCATGATTCTCTGCATTTGCGAGAAGGATCTAGTCAAATTTTGAACTAAGAAGACACATTTTTACAAAAGCACTCTCTAAAAAGGACATCTGATTCCTACACATTGTCACCTAATTTTAATTTTTCAATAATTCTAATTATAAATTGTACATTTATTTTCTATAAAGTCTCCCAGGCTGTCTAAAATGTCAATTTTATCATGTTAGGCTGAAATTATATAAAATCACTGTGGTAATACCCGTTTCTCTTGTATGAAAATGAAAAATTGTGTTGGTTATAACAATGCTTTCAATTTCTGAGTAGACAGATCTGCCAAAACATAGGTTCAGAAAGTAAGTTATTAATAAAAGGAATCTTTGTGTAAATTCTGACAAGCATTGTGTGTGTGTGTACATGTGTAAAAGCAAGAACGGGGACATTTATTATGCTGAGGCAATGAGGACTTAGTCAATCTGCCACTTGGTCACAGAATCTGATTTTCCTTTGGGTATCTGCCTTTGCTCTAGGCAGCCCACATGTTTCTTAAACTGACACTGGGCCCCACCAACAACTCCCCAGCTCCAGGGATGCATTTAAGTCCATCTTCATATCTCATCTCATTGGTTACAGGATTGGTTTAGATGTGGGCTTGACAATTCAAACACTGAGATGTATGAAAAAGCCCATTAGGATTTTGAAAAGAAGATTCTCTCTCTCTCTCTCTCTCTCTCTCTCTCTCTCTCTCTCTCTCTCTCTCTCTCTCTCTCTCCTCCCCCGCCCTCCCCAAAGCTATTTAAAAAGACACACTCTTCCTGCTGGACCTCAGTGGGGAAGATTTTGGCAGCCATTCCATACACATAAGGAGGACCAGCCTGGAGATATTCCAAAAAGATGGAAAGAAAAAACCTTTGAGACCCCACAAATTCCCTTCATGATTTAGATTTAGGCCTGTTTGACTTGAGTTTCCTGTTTCACGCAGCCAAAATATTCAAACAGAACCTGTGTGTGTGCATATATGTAGATACTTTATGTATAAGATTGACCATTAAACAACACAAGTTTGAATAGCACAGGTCCAATTATAATACATGGATTTGATTTTTTTGTTGAGATTTGCTGCAATTTGAAAAAACTGCCTACCCTAGAAATATCAAAATATTAAGAAAAGGTTATGTATGTCATGAATGCATAAAATATATGCAGATAATATTCCACTTTTTATTTACTACCATAAAATATATGCCAATCTCATGAAAAGTTAAAATTTACCAAAACTTATTCACACAAACACTTACATGACACCATTCACAATCAAAAGAAATGTAAATAAACATTAAAACAATCAGCATTAAATCATAACTGCATAAAATTAACTGTAATACATACTGTCTCACTGTAATAATTTCATAGGTGCCTCCTGTTGCTACTGCAGTGGCTCAAGTGTGGTATCTCCCGAAGACAACATGGGACACAAATCATTTCCTCGCGAGCAGCTTCTCTCCCAGCAAACTGTGTAGCACAACAAAGAGTGAGCTCTCTCATTCTCGCGTATTCCTACCATACACAGTACATATGCAAAATATGTGTTCATTGACTTTTGGTTTCTAGTTAGGAGCAGGCTCTTTTCAGTTATGTTTCTGGAGAGTCAAAAGCTATACATGAATTTTCTTCTGCGCAAGAAGGGGTCTGCATCCCTAATCCCCTGCTCCTTGTTCAAAGGTAAACGTATGTGTGCCATGTTTATGTGTGCATGTGTTTCATCTATGCAAGTGTGTGGTTTATGAAGACTCAGATGTACACAGATGAACAGGTATGTAAAACTAGATGTATGCATAGATGTGTGTATACTTCATGTGTGTCTAGGTATCACAAATTCCTTCCAAATAAAGGAACTCTAAAAATTTATTGGATATTTTTTCTAGCTGTCAAATCCTGGCCCAGATCACCAGCCTGGAAATAAAGATATGTGTGAGATAATTAATGGTAGGCTCAAGTGGGTTTCAATTACATTATTTGCACTTATTTATTGAAGACTATATATACCTCATTAAGATTTAGCACGAAAGAAATATAAAACAATACCAGCGAGTGCATCACTCAACTTTTCATGCTACATTTCAAGAAAACCAGACTGCGATATAATTAAGAATTGCTCTATAGAGAAATTCTCAAAACAAACAAAACATGCTCTGCCCTTCAAGGTGTTGACAGGCTGATAGTTAACAACGGCATACAAGTAATCACAAAAACCAATATCACTCAAAGCTCACCACTGAGCTTGGTGCTCTAAGAATAAAAGGCAATGAGCAAAGGCAGCGCCCTTGAAATTCCTCTGGGAGCCGTCCAGCAAATACCCACAGCTGTGAGATCAAGTTCCAACGGTAGCACATTTTGAGACATTATTCACAAGGCAGCTGCCAGGGAGTCCTATCTCATTGATCTGATTCATATTCATCAGAGATGCTATTCACACAAACTTGGAGTTAGAAAGTCAGGCCCCTCTCCTAAAAATACCCTTCCCCAAAACAATCTAACTCCACGAGTCTTCCTATAGAATGCCTGAAGAAGTGTGAAATTGAGCTGGGATTAGGGTGAGGCAAGTAGATGCCTGGGGAGGCAAAACTAAAGGAGGCGCTGGCTCTAAGTCCTGGCCCTGGTGTTAAATAGCAGAAAGAATACTCGAGTTCAAAGGCCTTGCTATAGATGACAAACTAGCTTTAGTTGCAAACTGTTTGTGGCAATGCACAGGTGTGCCTTATGCCTCAGTACTAGACTGTGGCTAATCCACCTAAATCGCATAAGGATTTGTGCATCGGGGATTATCTTTGATTATTAATCTCACTTAGGGACTGGGTTTGGAACTTCAAAAGCATCTTCTCCCTACAGTAAATAAAAGGATGTACTAGAGGCCCATGACCTAGAAAGGAAGCACAAAAGAACCAAATCAGCCCAATTCAATGTAAAACCAGAGTGAAAAAGAACAATTTTGCTGATAATAAAATGATTTTACATCAATTATATTTGAAAGCAAGCATAGCTTCATAGCATGTAAAGATCTGGGAGGAGCTATTCTACATTTTCTTTCTTGGCTCCGTAATCAAACACTGCCACAAACTCTGCATACCATTCTTAATCTGCTGAATCCCCTTTCCTACCACATGCAGCCCACCTCCAATTCTTGTGACTAATGCCTTGACATGTCTTACAAATGTCAATTAACTTTCATTTCAGTATTCTCTATTCTATTCCAAGTCAACAGAAACCATCTCACACCTGGAAAGCTCCAAATAGACTCTCAACTTCCAGTTTTGTTCCCACCCAATATACTGTAGTTGAGAACCTTTGCGAATCATAAATTATTCCATGATTGTCCCTCCCTGGAAGTTCCAGATTATGGTCTCTACAGAGCCTGCAAGATCTAGTTCCTATTCCACACTATCCACCCTCACATGAGTTCCCTCTCATAAGCTCTTGTAACTTTTTTCAGCTTCTCAAATCTACCATGCTCCATGCTTTTTCAGCAGTGATTTTTCTGTTTTTTTTTTTAAATTAAATTCTTTTATTGGTACATTGTAGGTATACAACACAATTACATTTCTCATTGGGAATTGTACCTTTACATAATGCATCTTGGTTCTTATTTTTTCCCCATTCCTAGCCCTCCCTTCACCCCCTCCACCCTTCCCTATTTACAAAGACTTTATTTCCATTTTTTCCATTTCTTAGCATTTTTCCTTTCCCTTCTTTCCTTTCCCCTGCCCTTCCCACTACCCCTACCCCTTTGGAACTTTTCTTCCTATTTTGCATTCTAGATTATTCATTCTAATCAATGGTACATTTTAGGTATACAATATAATGACATTCATCATTGGAAATTTGCACCTTTCCATAGTCTCTCTTGGTTCTTATTTTTCACCCTTGCTCAGGCCTCCCTTCAACCCCTCCATTCCTCCCTATTTACAAAGATTTTGTTCCTATTTTTCCATTTTCTCATATTAATCCCATTCCCTTCTATCCTTTCCCTTAGCCCTCCCACTTCCTTTCCCTTTGCCCCTTTTCTTCCTATTTCACATTACCTATTATACATTTAGTCCTTATTTGCACTTTCAGTTTCTCACACCAGAGAAACTATTTGGTATTTATTCATGTGTGTCCTATTTATTTAATTTAAGAGTATCACCTCCATGTGCATCCACTTAGCTATAAATGTCTCTAATTTCTCATTTTTTATGGCTGAGTAGTATGCCATTTTATTAAAAAAACAACATTTTCTTTATCCAGTCTCCAGTTGATGGGCATTTGGGCTGTTTCAAACTTTCAGCTATTACAAACGGTGCTGCTATGAACATGGGCACACATATATCACTGTGGTATGATTCTTTTAATTCTTTGGGGAAGATCCCCAGCAGTGGAATAGCGGGGTCAAATGGGACTTCCAGTCCTACCTCTTTGAGGTATCTCCATACTGATTTCCACAGTGGTTGCACCAGTCTACACTCCCACAACCAGTGGAGCAGGGTTCCTCTTTCCCCATAGCTCCACCAGCATTTGTTGTTGGTTGATTTCATGATAGCAGCCATTCTTTCTGGAGTAAAGTGGAATCTCAGCATTGCCTTCATTTGCATCTCTTGAATGACCAGGGATGTTGAACATTTTTTCATCTATTTATTTGCTATTTCTACTTCTTTGTCTGAGAAATGTCTGTTCATTTCAGATGCCCATTTTTGGATTGGCTCTTTAAATTTGGGAGGTCTGATCTTTTTAAGTTCTTTATAGATTTGAGATAGTGGACCTTTGTCTGAGGAAGAGCAGGTGAAGATTTTTTCCCACATTGTTGGTTGTCTCTTCACACTGCTGGTGGTTTCTCTTGCTGTGCAGAAGCCTTTTAATAAGAAGAGATCCCATTTGCTGATAGTTTGTGCTAGTTCATGGGCAACTGAGGTTTTGTTCATAAAATCTTTTCCTACACCGATGTCTTCAAGGGTTCTAACTAACCTCTGTTCCAATTGGTTCAGAGTTTCTATTTTAATATTTAGATCTTTGATCCATTTTGATTTCAGTTTAGTGCATGGTGAGAGATATAGGTCTAGTTTTAATCTTTGGCAAGTTGAAGCCCAATTTTTCCAGCACCATTTATTAAAGAAGATATCTTTCCTCCAGTGAGGGTGTTTGGCTCCTTTAACAAAGATGAGATGGCTGAGTGTGTCTGGCATTGTTTCTGCAACTTCTAATCTGTTCCACTGGTCCTCAAGTCTCTTTCTTTGCCAGTACCATGCTGTTTTTATCACAGTAGCTTTGTAGTAGAGCTGCAGGTTGGGGATTGTGATACCTCCTGCCATGTCTCTGTTACCTAGAATTGCTTTTGCTATTCTGGGTCTCTTCTTGCTCCAAATGAATTTTTGGATTGTTTTCTCAAGGTCCATGAAGTATGCTGCTGGGATCTCAATTGGAATTGCATTAAATCTATATAGCAGTTTTGGAAGTATGGCCATTTTAACTATATGAATCCTTCCTACCCAGGAGCAGGGGATGTCTTTCCATTTTCTGATATCATCTTCAATCTGTCTTTTCAGAGTGCTATAGTTTTCAGAGAAGAGGTCTTTAATTTCTTTTGTTAGGTTGATTGCTAGGTATTTCAGTTTTTTGGATGCTATTGTGAAAGGAGTTGTTTGCCCTATTTCTCTCTCAGTGAGTCTGATATTCATGTAGAGGAAAGCTATTGATTTCTGTGTGTTGACCTTGTAACCAGCTACTTGACTGAATTTGGTTATTAAGTCTAGAAGACTTTTGGTGGAGTTCTTGGGGTCTTCTATATGGAGTATCATGTCATCTGCAAATAATGACAATTTGACTTCTTCATTTCCTATCTTTATTCCTTTTATTTCTTTCTCTTGTCTAATTGCCATGGCTAATGTTTCCAAGACTATATTGAACAAGAGTGGTGATAGTGGACATCCTTGTCTTGTTCCTGATTTTAGTGTGAAGGATTTCAGTTTTTGACCATTTAGTATGATATTGGCTGTTGGCTTTTCATAGATGGCTTCTATCAGTTTGAGGTAGAGACCATCTATTCCAATTTTTTGTAGGGTTTTTATGATAAATGCATGTTGGATTTTGTCAAATGCTTTTTCTGCATCTATGGAGATAATCATATGGTTTTTGTCCTTGGCTCTATTGATATAGTGTATTACATTGATTGATTTGCATATGTTGAACCATCCCTGTATCCCTGGGATGAACCCCACTTGATCATAGTGTATGATCTTCTTGATGATCTTCTGCATTCTATTTGCCAGTATCTTATTAAGAATTTTTGCATCTATGTTCATTAGTGAGATTGGCCTATAGTTCTCTTTTTCAGTTGGGTCTTTCTCTGCTTTGGGGATCAAGGTGATGCTTGCTTCCAGGAATGAATTTGGGAGTATTGCTTCCTTTTCAAATTCACTGAAGAGTTTAAACAGTAGTGGTAGTAGTTTCTCTCTAAATGTCTTATAGAATTCAGCAGTGAAGCCATCAGGGCCCGGAATTTTCTAAGTTGATAAGTTTTTAATTACATTTTCAATTTCATTGATTGATATTGGGTTGTTTAGAATTTTTATGTCTTCTTCATTCAACTTGGTAATTCATACTTATCTAGGAATCTGTCCATTTCTTCTGTGTTCTCCATCTTATTGGCATATAGGTTCTGGAAGTAGGTATTGATGATCCTCTGGATTTCTGCTGGGTCTGTTGTAATTTCTCCCTTTTCATTCCTAATTGCATGGATTTGGGCCTTTTCCTTCCTTTTTCTGATAAGGTTGGCTAAGGGTTTGTCAATTTTCTTGATTCTTTCAAAGAACCAACTCTTGGCTTCATTGATTTTTTGTATCATTCTCTTAGTCTCCATTGCATTGATTTCTCCTCTGATCTTTCTAATTTCCTCCCTTGTATGAGCTCTGGGGTTGTCCTGCTCTTCTTTTTCTACAAGCTTGAGGTTCAGCATCAGGTTGTTTAATTGGGTTCGTTCTGTTTTCCTAATATGCATATTCACTGCGATGAATTTCCCTCGTAAGACTGCTTTCATTGTGTCCCATAGATTCCGATATGTTGTACTGTCATTGTCATTTAATTGAAGGAACTGTCTGATTTCTTCTTTAATTTCCTCTGTGACCCACTGGTTATTCAGAAGTGTGTTGTTCAATTTCCACGTGTTTATGAAATTTTTGGAGTTTCTTTTGCAATTGATCTCCAATTTCATCAAACTATGGTCTGATAATATACAGGGGATAACTTCAATTCCTTTGCACTTACTTAAACATGTTCTATGTGTGAGTATGTGGTCTATTTTGGAGAATGACCCATGTGCAGAGGAGAAGAATGTGTATTCTGATTTTGTGGGATGGAAGACTCTGTAAACATCTGTTAAATTCATTTGTTCAAGAGTTCCATTGAGTTCTAGTATTTCATTACTTACTTTTTGTCTAGTTGAAGTATTTGTGACAGTGGGGTGTTGAGGTCCCCCACTACAATGGTATTAGTGCATATATGACTTTTCATGTCCGTTAGTATTTGTTTTATATAGTTAGGTGCACTAGTGTTTGGTGCATAGATATTTATGATTGTCATCTCTTCCTCTTGGATTCTTCCCTTTACAAGGATGTAGTGTCCTTCTTCATCTCTCTTAATCAGTGTTGGTTGGAAATCTACTTGATCTGCAAAGAGGATAGCTCCTCCTGCTTTTCTTCAGGTTTCTGTCACATGCAGTATTGTTTTCCACCATTTAACTTTCAGTCTATGAGTTTCCTTTTCAATTAAGTGTGTTTCTTGTATGCAGCATATTGTTGGACTTTGCTTCTTGACCCATACTACCAGTCTATTTCTTTTGATTGGTGAATTGAGACCATTAACATTGATGGTTATAACTGAAACATATTGATTTGTCATTGCCATGACTTTTTCTTTTTGTTGGGTTCTCCCCCTTTACATTTAATTTCTTATCATGCCAGATGGGTTCATTCTGATTTGCTTCCTGGGGTTGTGATCCTCAGTGTCTGTTCCTAGGACATTGTGTAAAATTCTTTGGAGTGCTGCTTTGGTATTCATGAAGTTCCTAAGGTGCTCTTTGTCATGAAAGTATCTTATTTCTCTGTCAATTTTGAAAGATAGTTTTTCAGGGTACATCAATCTGGGTTGGAGGCTGTTTTCTTTTAGGGCTTGGAATATGTCACTCCAAGCTCTTCTTGCCTTGATGGTTTGTGTTGAGAAGTCTGCTGTGATTCTGATGGGCTTTCCTTTGTATGTGATTTGTTTCTTTTCTCTAACTGCTTGTAGAACTTTGTTCTTCTGTTGTGTTTCTGGAATCTTAACAATTATATGCCTATGTGTAGATTTTTTTTGATCAAGGCTATTTGGAGTCCTATATACCTCACTTATCTATATGTCAAGCTCTTTTCCCCTGCTTGGGAAGTTTTCTGCCATTATTTCTGTGAAAAGATTTTTTTATGTCATCTGCACTCTCTCCTCTTTCTTCATTGACTCCAATCAGTCTTATGTTATTCTTCTTTGTATCATCTAGCAGCTGCTGGATTGATTTCTCATATTCCCTTATAATTTTGAAGCAGTTTTTCTTTTCCTGGTCACTAATTGCAATCTTATCTTCTATATCTGAAATTCTGTCCTCACATTGGCTCATTCTGCTGTGTAGACTTTCAGTGGAGTTTTTCATGTCCTGGAAATCTATCTGCATCTGTTTTACAGATTCCATTTGTTTCTTATGTTGGGATTCCATCATATTCCTCAGCTCCTCTCTAGATTCATTAATCATGTCTTGCACTAGGGGCACAATTTCTCCTGTTATCTCAGAAATTATTTCTGATTTCATTTGTTCCAGATCCCCTTTTGTTGCCAGTTCAGTGGGTCCAGGTGGTTGAGTATCAGAGTGTTCCATCTCATTTCCCTTTGGGGTTGCTGTAGGTGATCTGGAAATCTGGTTTTGAGACTTATTTACATGTTTTCTCATTTCAACTGGGGTGGGGGGCTGTTAGCGCCTGCATGGATTACCTCTTCTGAGCTGGGAGAGGTGGGACAGGGGCCAGAAGAAGCGGTAGGGATGGTGACCCAAAAGCTCTTTCCTGTGGGCTTGGAGCAGTGGGAGGGATGGTGGCCAGGAAGCCCCTTCCTCTGGACCAGGAGCAGTGGGACGGCAGCTCAGAAGCCCCTACCTCTGGGCTGGGAGTGGTGGGAGGGATGGTAGCCCAGAAGTCCCTTCCTCTGGGCCAGGAGCAGCGGGACAGAAGGTGCCCCAAAAGCCCTTTCCTCTGGGCTGGGAGCAGCGGGAGGGATGGTGACCTGGAAGCCCCTTCCTCTGGACCAGGAGCAGTGAGACGGCGGCTCAGAAGCCCCTACCTCTGGGCCAGGAGCAGTGGGACTCAGTACCTTGGTATGGTGGTCTGGTGTCCTCTGTATCTTTGTAGTGTGGAACCAGGTGGCTGCCTGTCTGCAGCGGGGTGATTAGGCGTTTTCCGCGCAACTAGGGACCTCCAGTGATTTTTCTGTTGTTGATTGTGGTAGGTGAATAACTAGGTGTGAAACCCAGGGGTACTCTTTAAGGTTAACTTTTTAAGAATATATTTCCTGAAGATTAGTCCCTGTGCTTTGCCACATTCTATTGTCCCTTATATATCCCCTACCATAATGCTCAAAGCAGTTTGTTTTTAAAATCTGTTTAGCTATAATTGATAATTTGAAATAGGAAAAAAGGTACAAAGGGGTAGGGGAAGTGGGAGGGGAAGGGGAAAGGAAAGAAGGGACAGGAAAATGTATGAGAAAAGTAAATAATGGAAACAAAGTCTATGTAAATAGGGAAGGGTAGAGGGGGTGAAGGGTGCACATGTAATGGGGAAAAAATAAGAACCAAGATCCATCATGTACAGGTACAAGCACCCAGTGATAAATGTAAATGTACTGTATACCTAAAATGTACCAGTAAAAGAATTTAAGCAAAAAAATAAAATGTGTTTAGTTGTCTGTCTTCCACATCAATTTATAACTTTCCTGAGTATAGGGATTGGCATGATTTGTGTTTAGATGTCCCCCCCAAAGCCTCATTATTTCTCAGAGGTGGCTGAATTTGGAGTGTGTGATTGACTCATGGTGTGATTAGGCCTGAGGGCACTAGAAGCAAGTGTGTGAGTGCTACCCACCCTAAGGAGTCTGAATAAGATAAAAGGGACAGAAAGACGCTCTTAAGGTCCCTTGCTGCTTTTGCTGTCTTCTGCCACCATGAACTGTTGCCTCTCTGCCACCACACCTTGGAGCCAGCTGACTATGGACTGAAAGCTCTACAAACTGTAAGCCAAATAAACCTTTTCCCCTTTAAATCTGTGTGTCAGGTATTTTGTCTCAGCAACGAGAGAAAAGTAACTAACATGGGATTGTTTTAATCAGACCAGCTAAGGATTAAAGGCTAACTTGATTTTTCCCTAAACTTATCAATTCATTTACTGAGTATATTTGGAACATGTACTGTAGGCACCAAGATAATGGAAGTGTAATTGGAATTTGCCTGTTTTCAATTTATAGATGATACTTCTTCTGGAATGGTGAAGAGCAGGGGGGACTTAGTTAAGTATCAACCAACAAGCCAGATCTGAGGTACAGCTTGGCTGTACCTCCTAAATATGCAAGCTTGAACATATTCCTTGAGTCCTCTGAAGTACAGTGTTTCCATCTATAAAATAATGATCATTGCTTCCAGTCCCCATGATTGTTGTGAGGATTCAATGAGATGATACACATGAAGCCCTGAGAATCAAGTATATCATGGGCATCTCATTAACAGTCAAGATGAGATGCCACTATTTATTTTAAGTAGCCACTCAACTTTGAGAGGACTGTGAAGACAGTATAAATTGGTGTGGACAAGAATTTTTTTCCTTAGAATATCACATCTAAAATGCTCTAATTTATAACAGAATATGGCCTAATGATAATAAAACCAGGACAACAAATCCTTTTGTTAAGATTTTGTTCTATGTCTCTGTATCTTCAGAGATAAGAATATTTCTTTCAAAAAATAAAAATTAAAAAAAAAGAATATTTCTTTCCCTTTGGGTACAAGAAAAGTACTTCTCAAATGAGGGCCTTATGATGTGCTTTGAAGAAAAGGGTAAGTGAAATTCAGCTAGCTTTTCTAGGTTTTATGGCTTATGTCAGAAGAGGACAAGGAGAAAGAATCCTCTGCCATTTTGCCAGATGCTAAGGTATCAATTTGGAGGCAGTATGTCCTGAACTCCATCATAACATGATTAAAAGAAAAAAAATCACTGAACTCCTGGAATTACTGATTTCCACATTTTTGGCAATATTTGCTACTAAATTTTGGCAGAATATGTCACACCAAAATATATGATCATAAGAATTATCTTCAGCTAACGATGGCACTTTAAAAACAGCAGAAACAAAAGGGCTGGTCTTTCCTCCCTATACCAGGAGAAAAATGACATTCTTATCAACAGAGGAGAAACTACCATTCAAAAGACACCCTCTCTATGTCAGGTGAAAAGGAAGATATAGGAGCAAAGCTAAGAAAACCTGTACAAACAGACTTCATTAAAATAACTCTTCTCTTCCCTTAGCCTCCTCATACTTTTAAGTCACTTTTTCATAACTGCCACTCTTTCTTCAACCTACTCTATAAGCATTTGGGCTCTGCCACTTCCTGGTGTCCTCATTTTCCTATGGGGGCTCTCATACATGTAAAAATCTCTATGCTTTTCTTCCAATTATCTATATTATGTCTATTTCATTCTCAGGCCCAGCCAGAATTCCTAAAGGTAAATATGTTAGCACATTATCTGCTGCTATAACAGAATACCCTAGACAGGGTACTTCATAAACAATAGAAATTTATTTTGGTCATGGCTTTGGAGGCTGTAAAGTCCAAGAGTAGAGTGCTGGCATCTGCCAAGGGCATTCCTGCTGCATTATCCCATGGCTGAAGGGCAAGTGAGGGTGAAAGTGAGAAAGCAAGGGAGAAAGGGGGTGGAACTCACTCTTTCATCAGGAATCCACTCTACTCCACAACAATTACATAAATGCATTCATGAGGGCAGAGTTCTATCACCTCTTAAAGATCCCATCTGTCAGCTGAGCAACATGAAACAAGTCTGCAATCCCAGCTCTCTGGGAAGCTGAGACAGGAATATCACATGTTCTTGCCCACCCTGGGTAACTCAACAAGACCCTTTTTCAAAAGAAAAAAGAAAGGAAGAAAGGGAGAGGGGAGGGAGGGAGAGCAGGCTAGGAATATTCTTCAGTGCAAAGGCTCTGGTTTCAATCCCAAGAACCAAGGGGGGGGGGTCTCACCTATCAACACTGTTGATTTGGGAATTAAGTTCCAACACACAACCTTTTAGGGACATAATCAGACTATGAAAGAGGTAAAATTTTGCCTCCCCTCTATTATAATTGGAGCAGTTAAATTTCAGTTCCACAGCAAACTTTGATAAGTTCTTCCTGGGGTTTTGTCATGAAGCTCTCCTTCTATTCCTTAAAGAGGCAATCAGAAACTATAAAAATGAGAGAAGAGAGGGGGAATACTAAGGACAATGTCTGCCCCCTTCTATTTTAATCCATTCAAGATATTACTTTTGGAAAGGCAAAAATACCACCCAGTGTTGACACATCCATTTCTGGATCACTTTCTCCAGCTTCTATGAAAAATTTGTTTTATTTCTGCCTCTGTTATTTAAAAGCTTCAAGACTTTAGCCAAAAATAAATACTTTAATTTCTGGCATAGTGGCTAATGTTCAGGGGGTGTTTGCCTCCCAAACAAATTGATCCCCAAATCAATATTTTTAAAAAATAATTGAATTGTCAGTGAATGACAAACACCATTAAACTCTCCAAAATTGTGGATTTTTTCATACAATGAAATTTCTAACATTTTGCCTCTGGTCTATTGAACTTTCTATGCTAACTTTTTTTTTTTTTTTGCGGTGTCTCCTATAGTTCTTTTTTCTCTTCCTCTCATGTTCACAGAGCTAATCTTCCAAAAACTTTGGTGACTGGAATTTTGCAGCAGTTAGTAAGCAGGACACTTACTAAGGATCTTTTTCCTTCATGCCAACCACTCAAATACCATACCCACTAAGAATAAAAAGCTTTACACATTTTAAAAATATTATTACTTTACCTATTTTTTGATGCTTTAAGCTATACTGTCAATTTTGTCAGGCTAAAGCAAAAACATTTTTATTTGCAATATTCTCCACAAATATGCTATGTATGGCTTTTAGAGTTAAAAATGCATCATCTCCTCCAAGTGTAAATATTTTCTTGGGATGAGAAATCCAATAAAACCACAGGTCCCCAGCCTTTGTGGTTCATATAAACAAGTCTTGCTTTTTGTGCTTTCAGTTTCTAAATGTGACAACCACGGATTTTATTTTAAAGGTTATATTTTGCATTTTTTTCTAATGTGGTTGCAAGATTTATTCATATGTGGTTAAATGTTTCCACGTCTCTGAAGTCACCTGCTAGGATTGGCTCCACTTTACATATGGGAAATCATTTATGAGAAGTGAACAATATTTCCTTTGTATCTTTAACCACAAGTTGGCTCAGCCTCACATTCACAATTAACTGAGTTTCTAAAATTATTTTCCTGGTGTGCACTGTGATTCTTTTCTTCTCTCAGAGAACAAAATTGCTTTATCCCAAGTCCATACTTTAGCTTTTCAATGTCAACAATGCTTTCGTTCTTCTGAAATCTTTAGCTGAGCCCCAGAGGAAATGTGCTGTAATATAAAGAATCTGTAGACAGAGCCCAGGTACCTTCTCCAGGTCTCCACTGCCCACCCCCCTCTGGCTTTTTACACACATATTTCCTACAAGATATATTTCCAAAATGTCTTGGTGTTGAGGTTAGGATGATATTTATCTTCATTTACATTTTTGTTTTTACGAATGTTTCATGTAAGTATACATTATAATTCAGAAGAGGAAAAGGATTTGTCTTAAAATGAGACCACATGAGGAGGATATACATTTTACAGGCCATCAACAGACCCTGATTCTGACCACTAATATTCTTCAAAGTAAGTTGTGTGTACATTCCTCTTCATTCAGCTGGGAGAGAAGGAAAACAGAGCTACACAAGCCTACTATTCCTGCTGGGGTGCTTGAAACAACTGTTTTTGAATGGCAGCATAGAAACACTGAGCAATCATGTCACAACTGGCTGCCAATCATTTTGAGCTAAATAAAGCTAACATTCCAAGAGGCTCTTGCCTTTTACTATTTGGTCTTTCTTTGTCCACTTCAGCACATCTTATTTTTTTTAGGAGGCACAAATGCTTTTAGTACAGCTGTTCTTTGTGCCATTTGGTACAGCAGTTAACTACTACAGTCCCACCCGAATGCTCTCCTCACATTCTGCAGTGGTCACGTGGAAATAAGACCTTCATTCACAATCATAGAACATAGAACTAAAGGGCACTATTCATGGAATTTTCAGAGCAATCCTCAGTTAAGGTCATAGAGTCTTCTGAGATGGAAATGATATTCGGCATAACATTTATAAAGGAAAGAGAGCCAGAGAACTGCCTGGACAAACATTGTTATAAGTCAGCAAAGCCAGAACTCAAGCCCAAGTTTTTCCATTCTAAGTCCTTTCTTTCCAGCATTTTTCATTACATTTGAACATACAGTATATTATTATTCTAGAAAGTAGAATACATTTCTACCCTATAGTCCATATACCAAAAGAGCCCAAATATCCCTTGACAGTTTAGCTTCTAGGGCATCAAAAAATTCTATATCTCTTTTTTCAGGCACATACTTACCTTCTCTTGATACTTCCACTTTCTAGTAGGTCTATAGCCAACAGTAATAAAAAAAAGATCACCAAATCACACTTGTGGCCAGTCTCTTCACAAGGTGCTTTTTAAAAAGAATCACTTCCTCCACTCCTTCCCTCTCTTCTTGGCATAGAAGTAAAAGAGGCAAAAGAAGAAACAAATCTAGAAATATGTGTTGACCCAGAGATTAATAACTACTGGAATGAAGGAAACCCTTGATAGGGTGTCACACCCAAGAAGAACTGGTAGCACATTGATGAGAAAAAAGGAAACCAGGTTTCTAAACCAAGAGAGATATTTCAAATGATCAGAATATTTTAGCTGAATATCTCTTTCCAGGGTCAACATAGAACCAGAATTCTGGCACTCTTTTGTTGGATCAGCACCATACTTTAAAACATCATAATAAAACAATAAAATCTGTTTTTTTTAAAAAACTTATGAATGATCCTATAAAAACTAGATAAAGAATAGATATACTTTTTTGAAGCTAGTTTTCTATTGACAGGTTGGGGTTAAAAAATGAATAGGTAATACCTTCCCTTGTGTATCATAAGTGTCACAACTGACACGCCTCTCTTCCTAGTAACAAACATGTTCATATATAAAAATATGTTACATATAGCAAATATATTAATGAAAGTTTTACATGACACAAAACCTTCAGAAAGGAACACTCAAAGACCCAGGGAGAGCTGTCTGTTTTATGCTTAGGTTCAATGAAGAAGGAAAACTGGATATGATAAAAAGGGTCTGAGTCAATGGTAATGGACTGACTTTGGAACCCAGCAAGGTTGAATCAGATTTTTCTTGATGTCTCTGTCCAGTATTTCTTCTCCTGGTTATGGATTAGGATGAATGAGGATCTTCAAGAAAGGAGAGAGTGAACTTTGTACATTTTATGTTTTGTGCCTTGCTTTAGAGAAGAGGAATTCTAGTTTCTGTGACTCTCCTTGTAGAAGAGGAATTCGGATTTCTGTGAATCACTATGGGAAGTGAATGTAGGCAAGAGAAGGGGGAAACATGAGAAAGACCTTACTTGAGACCCTTTCAATCCCCTTTAGTTTAAAGTGCTCAGTGCAGCAAAGTCTCACCCTTTGGGGATCATGTTCTGAGCCTAATTGGGACCTCCCTCCCATTCTAGAACACAGCCTGACCCTAGAGATCTATACTAACTGAACGGTCAGGTTTGCGAAAGAAAAGAGTGTGGGTTTCCCAAGCCAAGAATTTACACATCTTCTCCTTTTTCTCTTCAGAGACACCAAATTCATAGTTAAATTACAGATGATTTGACAAACAGAGAAATGACAGAAAAACTAGCAGGCCCATGTGTCTTTCTTTCAGAGCCTATTGAGAATTCATATGAGATTTAGGTTCACAATGTTCAAGCCTAGGGCAGGTTTAACCACTTCAGTTCCTTGTAAGCTTTTCCCATTCTCCAGAATGAAATCAGGTCTTTATAAAGAAGGTAAATGAAATTAAAGGAAGACCAGGCACTATCCTGATCACTTTGCCAAGCTGGCTTATCTCCAGTTCACAACAGTCCTAAAGGCCAAGAAGTCTCTTGCTTAAGACTTAGAAATGGAGAATCATCAAGGTTAAGCAACTTGCTCAATTCAAACTTGGAAAGGAGTGAAATGGAGATTTGACAGTAAAACCTATTAGCTTTGCTCCAAATGTTGATTTTTCCTTACACTACTAAACACTCAAAGCTAATCTCTATTGTGTAAAGACGTGAAGATCTTGGCTATTCACTCCTATGCAAGAAGACAAATGATGAGATTCCACCAGTTCTGCCTTTTTGTGAAGGTGAATTTTTTTAATTATCATTTTTTATTTAGGCAAAATCCAGACTTTTCTCAAAGAAAATAAAGAGTGTTATGAAAGAGGAGCTTTATTTCATGGAGAGAGATTGTGTTTATCTCAAGAGGTGAAAGGAAAGTCATGTGGGATGTGGGAACTGTTCTTTTACTGTGTGGAAAGCACTGGAGATAAAACCCAAGGGCACCCACTTCCTCTTCTTCTGGACACCCACAATAGCAGAAATCACCTTTGCTTGGCACTCTGACTTCTGACATCCTGCATTATTAGCACCTTTATTTAACATCCACAGGTGTACTTTAAACTCCTTTGGTGTGCAGGTCCTGGCTTAACTCTCTTGACATCTGCCAAGAACTTTACCTTGAATTCCTGTGATTCCCACTGAATAAGGAAGGCAAGGTGGGGAGGAAGAATTAAAGGGCAAGGGACAAGGTTTGGCAAAAAGAAAAAAGTAGAAAAAAAGAAAAAGAGAGGGAAGAGAGTGAGGATATCACACCATAGGCAGAGGAATCTTTGATGGAAAGATAAAGGGAGAAGAGTGGTTGTTCTTATTGAAGATAGGTTCTTAGACATTATTGCTGCTTGCTGGATTTTATAAATGATTTCAAGACTGACCGTAGCTGTGAACAGGAGAAAGTTGTCCTGGAATTCATGTGGGCTTCTATTTTTTCTAAACATGCACAAGTCTGGGTCAGATGGAGGGTGCTCATAAAAAAATTAAAATCCTGCAAAGATCAGCTTGACAACCACCTGTGTATTTGAATTGTTATTGTCAAATGAATCGCTGTGTAGAGTCACATTGCGATTGCTAAGAAATTGCAACTGCTAATGTCCATAAGCCATTGTTATGGACAGCCACTAAACTCCAGAAATAATTCTGTTGTTTTAAAAATGCTATTTGCTTTGCATTGATGTTAACCGTTAAAAAAATTAACTGATGGTCAATGGCCTGAAGCAACTTCAGTATTTTAGTTTCTTATGTAGACAAAGCAAACCTCAATTTAACCTAAACAGTAAAACTAAACCAGGTGCAGTTCCAACATTCTGGGAAACTGAGGCAGGAAGCTCACAAGTTCAAGTCCTTCCTAAGCAACTTAGCAACTTAGCAGGATACTATCTTAAAAAATTAACCAGTTGGGGGCCAGGGATTTAGCTCAGTGGTTCCACTGCCTGCCTTGCAAACACAAGGTCCCAAGTTCAATCCCTGATACAAAAAAAAAAAAAAAAAAATTAGTTGTCTTTTTAAAAAACTACTGGAGATGTGGCTCAGTTTGAAGGCTCTGGGTCCAATCCCTAGTACCAATTTTTTAAAATTAAATGTGGAAAAAAGAGAAGCTGCAAAGTAGAATCAGAGCCTGTCATTTCTTGGCTGAAGGCTGAAAAATATGCATATTAATACCCTGGGATATTGTTTTTCATTGTGATGTGAACCTCCTGATTACTGAGCACTCTGAGCATTGCAAGATCCTGTATACAATTTCAACTCAGGGTTTACAGGAAGAGCCTTTCCAGTGGCCCATCTCCTGCCTGCTTCTTGCTTATCGCATGCATGCTCCTGTCAGCCTAACAGTGTCACCTTTCTGATGTGCCAGTCTCTGCAAGTTATCATATCTTTCCCAGTGCCCACCTTATCTTGAACAATGTCTATTCACTCACTTCAAATATGGCAGCATTGGAGGTGGCAGTGAGTCCTTGTGTTGACAATACAGAAATGAAGCACCATATTATTTGTGAGCCTCATTAGAAGAGCTTTTAAGATACCTAACTTAGTTTCGTATTTTATGAACTCTTAAATTACTCATCTCATACTATGAATGCTCCTATTAAGTTCCTTAAAATTTTCTGGATTCTGTGCAGCTATTTCATTCCCATTATTTTTCATTGGTATAATGTTAATTTTGTACTAAATATTTAAATGATTTGCATTTTTATCCTCTCTCTCCTAAAAACTGCCAGTATTTTTAAATGCTTTAATATGTAGCAGACACTAGCCTATGCCATTTAATCCTCCATTTAATTCTCCAACAACAATTATATAAGAAAAGTATTATTATTATTATTATTAACTATATCCTTCAGATGACATAATAGAGATTTAGTAAGGTCATCTACTTTCCCCAAAGGCTTCCAACCAGGAAGCAGAAGATCAGGATAGAACCATAAGTTTTCTAACTCCGAATCCTGAATCTTTAATTTCTATGTCAAGGCAGCTTCCCGATCAGGTTGGTTATTTCTTTGGAACAGGGAACTGTGTTGCTCTAATGTGTGCATATCCTTCTGCACAATGTTACTTTTTTCTGGGTACTTGGGACCTTGCACTTGCGAGCCAGGCGGCCGAACCACTGAGCTAAATCCTCAGCCCCCTCATATCCTTCTAACACTTAGCACAGGGTCTCATGCCTAACAGCTTCTTACTAAGTATTAGAGGTGGAAGAAGAGCAGGAAGAGAGGGGCAAGAAGAGGGAAGAGTGAGAAAGGGACAAGGGAGAGAAGGAGAAAGTGAGGAAAGCAGAAGGAAGAGGAGACAATTCCAAAATGTGTAAGAGTTGTAGTAAGGCTTCTTACTTCTTCAAGGCATCCCCCAGCTTCTTTCTAGACCTTGAACTCCAGCCAACAATATCCGCTCACTATTCCCAGTCTCCTATGGGGGTATGAGGACAGGAAGTGAGCGGGCAATTCATTTCTAATTTTCTGCATGGATGCCTCAGTTACTACTAAGATATTGTCAAAGGGAAGTAATTTCAAAGAAGAGAAGTTAGCCTGATTAAGAAGTTCGATTAAGATTGGCTTTTGAGAAAATATTAAAAGCTCAGAGGAAAAAGAAAAGATTAAGATTGAAAGCTGTTAAAGGGATGCCATCAGATATCAAAATGGCAGAAGACAATTGCTCAGTGGCACAGCACAAAGCCTTTACACTGATGATGTCTTTTATGATAGGAAAGAGAACAAGTGCACATTGTCACCTTGTTCAAGGCCAACCACACTGTGTTATAGCTGCAGTTCTAATAAGCTCCATGTTTCAGTTTAAGGCCTGGAGGTCTTCTCCCTGCCTTCTCCTCCTGGAATTGATAAAGGCTTGGATTCTAACCTAAGCACATGGAAATTAGCCTAGCCCTGTGCCTTCAGATCCTGTGAATCAAATTTTCTCTTAGAGACTTGCTGAAACCAAAGTAACCATCCCAAACACTTCTTACTTAAAGAAGAAATGTATTATTTTTAACAGAGAATATGATATGTCAAGGTCTCTGCTTGTGGAGTTCTTGGCAGACTGTCCAGATTCTTCTAAATTCCCTTCTCTTTCTGCCAGCGCTTCTCAGTAGATGCTCTGGTCTTTGGTCAGGTAGTTGATGGTCTGGAATTTGGCCTAAGGAGTGTAGCCATGAAAAGATGTCAGCAACTAGTACTCTGGAGAGATCTCAGAGATGGGTCCTCAGGAACAGCTGGAGTATCGATTCATATTCCTTAACCTCTATAAATCCTATCTACTTCTATGTCTAAATTTTATGTCTTCAGCAAAATTTGAAAGCTAGGACTCAAAATGGACTCTGGCTACTCCTCTGGGCAGTTCAAACATGCTCTAATTTAGTGCCTGTAACACTAACAAGGAGAAAGCTGTTGGGTTGGCCATTGGCAGAACTGTAGCCAGCCAGGACTACAGAGCTAACTCTACTACAATTAAATTATCGGGCACCCCTGGGAGAGATGAGGGCTAGGAAATTGAAATTACTAGGAAATTAAAGGATTTATTTTCACATTCTTTTCCCTAATTTTCCTTCAAAGTAAGTAGCTCAGTGGGAAAGCCCTAGGCTCAACCCCTCAATCCTCCCCCTGAATTTCAAAAGCCTATATTTTTACATAAAAAGGAAAGTGATAGTGTCACTCTAGTTTATAATGACAAATAGAAAGTTTTCATCTTACCATATACATGTGTGTGCTCAAAGTTTATAAAATATCTCACTTAGTGAAAGAGGAATGCCTTTCTCATTTTACACAGAGAAATGTAAAACTGATATGGAAACAGTTTGCAAAATGCCCCTTCTCACCCTGATCCCTGTAATAATATATGAAGAGTATATATGTTCAAGGAATGAGGGGATATGCCAGAAATAGACAACCTGCCTTGGAAGTAGCCATTAGAATTAGATTATGTTCTAATGTTACAACTACCTTTCTGAACTAAGTAAACTCCCAAGAATTCTGAAATTATTTGATCATAACTCTTTTGCTTCCTTCTGGATATGTGTGGATAGAGTATGCAAGCACAGGAGTTTTACTCGTTCAAAACATCCTTTTTTGTTTTGAAAATAAGGAAAATTATCATAGATACATTAGAAAACTACAGAAGCAAAATTAAAAAATGCATCCAACTTCTAGTGGTAGTCAACATTTTGGAGTATATCAGTCAGTGTTATGTTTTCTTCTTTTAAAATGGAAAGTCTATTTTGTTACATCATTCTTCATAATGTTCATCAGTAAGACGCAAATGGCTATTTTAAAACCCAATTTTATCACCTATAGAGTAGAACTAAGCACCCAAAAATATGGGACACAGCAGCATGTTTTTGCTGTGCACCAAGTCCAGGAAAATTTTTTCAAAATGAAAGGGTATTTAACATTTAATATGGTGAAATGAAAGCTCATCTTTACTTTGTGTGCAATCACACTTCTTCTTAACACTCTATTAAAACAGTAATATACAGTTACATTGACAAATTCAAAGATAAGGGGAAGAAACAATAGCAACAAATTTTGAATAGATGGTAAACACATGGACAAGTAATAATAAATTGAGCAAAGATGGAGAAAAAAACCAAAGCTACCAGTCAGAAATAGCCCAGAAAGAAGCTTTCTTGGTTCTTGGAATTCCAAAACCTACAAGTGAAATTTTAAGTGGTGCTGAAAACTGAATAATTCACTGAAAATGTGTCTAGTAAACAGCAAGATCCAACACTGAGCTGCTAACCAGCTCCTTACCTCCCTCTAATAAAAAGCCCTGATTGCCAATTTCCATGGTGTAAATACTGTACTCCCACCATGGTTAATTCTAATATAATTTTACTGAACACAGTATTGAGAGGACAGGAACACCAGTCATCTAGAGCTAGTTCAACTTGGCTCCAGCATACATCTTACTTGGTCCCATTAAGCAGAAGAGGAATTATCCTTCTGAGACCTAACAATGGCTTCTTAACCATGAGGAAATTTTAGAGAGAGATAAAGGACTCAGAGACATGAAGCTTAATTAAGAAGAAATGCAGGATAAAATGGGAGATTACATGGCAGCCCCTTCCTTTCGTTTTCAGAATTGTCTACTGTATGAAGACTGGAGAACACTTTTCTGAGGAAACTGAAAATAGAAAGAAAAGGACGAAGAGATAATAACCTGTGGGGTTCCTTGATGACTCAGCCAAGCCACATCACATGACAGTGAAGCCCCTACCTGAAAGACTCCATTCTTACCCAGAGCTGCTGCTCAGAGGTACAGGAAATGCTACCTCCAAATATGGCCCCTTGGCATACTAAGTGTTTTAAGCTAATGGAAATCAAAAAATCAGCCAAAGCAGAAAGGACTCTTGACTCCTTTTTCTCTTTCTCTGATCTTCTCCCTTCTTTCTCTTCTGAGACCATAAAAGGTTCTTTCTGCTACTTTCTCTGAAAGTGCACCAGTAAAATACTCATTCCAGAGAGGGCCTGCCTAGTACCTGAGGGCCAAAAAGAATCTGAATCAATAGAACTTGCTGAGTTCCTCTCAGGTTATTACCATTAGGCCCTTTTTGTTCTCCAGTTACACTCCTGCACAACTACCCATAAGAATTATGTTTTCTCTGTATCGTTAGGTCTTCATTTCTGAAGATACCCATGCCACATAAAACTTCAGTTATATAAATCCGTTACACTTTTCTCTTGTTAATCTGTCCTTTGTTGGCCATGAACTTTGCCATGAATGTGGAAAAGACATTACTCTTTCTCTCCTATAGTGGGAAATTTTAGTGGTGTTGGTAATAGTATTCTTGTTATTCTGAAATTCCTATGCATAATGTGGGATAAGCACACTTGTAATTATAGATACTTTGTCATCCTCTATGGCCTCAAGACCAGAATTCTTGATGGAGCAGAAAGAAGATTAAATGCAATCTAGAAAGAATTAAGCCTTCACATTTACGGGAAATTAATTTTTGGTAAAGATGTCATGGCAAGCCAACGGGAAAAAGAAAGTGCCAAGACAAATGGATACTCACAAGCCAAAGATACAATCTTTGATTCCTACCTCACACCATCTATAAAAATTAACTAAAGATGGATCACATACCTAAGTGTCAGAACTGAAATTATAAAACTTCCAGAAGAAAACATTGAAATGAATCTTTGTGACTTTGGATTAAACAAATGTCTCAGACATAAAACCAAAGCAGAATGTATAAAATAAAAAATTAATAAGGCAGACATTGCTATGGTTTTGATAGCCTTCAAAGACTTACCTGCTGGAAACTTGGTGTTTGATGTGATAATATTGAGAGGTGGAGGATCTGAAAGAAGTGGGGTCAGTGAAAGGTGATTAGTTTGTGAGAGTACTGCTCTCAGAAGAAGTTAGTTCTGGTCTCAAGGCAATTGATTAATCCTCTCAAGAGTGGGTTGTTTAAAAGAGGCAAACCTGGTCCTCTCCAAGCTGTTGCTTCCTGTGTCACCATATAACCTGTCTCTTTATACCTACCCACTTCTCCATCTATTTCTCCACCATATTCTGAAGTAAAGGGGACTCACCAGATGCTGGCGCTATATTGTTTGAAACCCACAGCTACAAGAGTCATGTAGTAAATAAAGTACCTAGCCTCAAAGATGTTGTTCTAGCTTCAGAAAACTGAATAAGACAAATGTTTTTGATACATTTCATCAAAATTAAAATCTCCAAAATATGCAATTTAATAGTAAAAAAGCCGGAGACAGACTGAAATAAACAACTTGTGGCACATATAACTGACAAAGCTTCTATTGAGGGCAGGGGGGAAGAATCCTTATAATTCAATAAGAAGTCAAATGACAGTTTTTTTAAATGAACAAAATATTTGAATTGAATAAAGGAAGATTTACACATGATCAATAAGCTCCCTAAAAGATGTTCAACATCACTAATCACCAGGGAAACGCTACAATGTAAACCACAATGAGATACTACTACACAGAAACTCAAATAGCTATAATCACAAAGACTGACAATATGGAGGAACATCAGACAGGACATTGAAAAACTAGATTTCCCATTTGCTAGTAGAAGAACAATTTGAAACTTTAGAAAACAATTATGGCAATTTCTTAAAAATTTAATCATTCCACAGAACCTAGGCACAGTATTTAGTTGAGAGAAACAAAAACTCATGCCCACCACATGGTGTAAATAATCATAGCAGCATTATTCATAATACTGGAAAACTGGAAACAACCCAAATATCTATCTATTGACTGGTGAATGTGATATATGCATACTAAGGAATACTAGTCAGTAACAAAAGACAACAGATTGTTTTCACATACCACAACATGAATGAGCCTTAAAAGCATTATGTTTTGTGAAAGAAGTGAGACACAAATGACTGCAAATATGCTATTTGTATAGAATTTTCAGGAAAGCCAAATCTAGAGACAAAGCAGTTCAATTGTTGCCTGGGCAAGGGTTGGGGGCAGTGATAGCCCCTAAATAGACAAAAGGGAACTATTTATTGGCTTTGATGAAAAGCCTAAAAGTGGTACGAGCTGCACAACTCTGCAAATTTACTAAAAGTCATTGAATTGTACAGTGCATAAGTGCATAAGTGCATAAGTGCCTCAATAAAGCTATTTTTAAAAAGAAAGATTCAAAGACATATAAAAATAGCAAGCAGGAAAGGACCCGAGTTCGATCCCCAGTACCAAAAAGAAAAAAGAAAAAATAGCAAGCAGGATTATATTATGGTGACTATCATGGGCATTTCAGTGATAAGTTTACAAAGAAATATAAGGAAGATATTATTGTCCCACTTTTTGATTTTATATTTATTTCAAATCACCTTAGTATTTATCACCCCATAGGAAAAAAGGTACCATACTAAGAAGTGGGCCAAATGTCCTAACTTTAGAATTATCCATATCTGTGGGATTTCCAGCTTCCCACAAAATCTTCCACAGTTGATTCTAGAAGTCCATGTAGGTGCCTCACCAGGGTCACAAATGGAGCTCTCAGCCAAAACTGTCTCATAAAATTAACCATGTTCTCCCTCTCACTGTCAACTCCCTTTGTTGATATACATGTATGAGCTATAAAATACAAATTATATAATTTTGGTTATTCCACCTATGAATTCAATGCTTTTATAATTGCATTTAAAGTTGGCATTGTATAAAGAAAGTATACAGTATAAAATATTCAGTATAAGGAAAAATGGTGAAATCTATGCTAATAATTTAAGTTGTTTTATTTCAGAAGAGAGATCAAAACCCCCAAGAAACTTAGAAAGCTTGAGCAAGAAAAAAATATTTAAGGATTTTTAACACTTTTTTCCAAAATTTTCATCAAGAAAAGGAGAGCCTTTCCTTTTCCATTTTGAACTGGATTCTACAAATTTGTAGCTAGCTCTGACCTGAAAGAACTATTTTAATTCAGACACTGGTTTTCTTGTATGACAAGTGAGAACAGACCACGATAAATGGAGAAACCATCCCAAAATCTTGGTTTTTTTCCTTAGATCCTGGGACTTATCCTCTGACCTGCTTCTTACAAAGGAAGGACAACAATACAAATGGAGAGAATCACCTATGGTATGGCTAAATACTAAAAGATGTAAACAGGTTAATAAATTCTTAAAATAAAATATGTTCTGCTCAAAACTTGTAAAAAAAAATCCTTTGTAATTACTAGAAGGTTGGGTCCAAATTTAGAACCCTAAGACTTCCTGGAGTTCACATTTTCCAGATGTGAAATGTGGGACTGCCATCCCCCCTCCCAGCTGTGAAAACTCCTGTTTTGCTTCCCTTGCTTCATCCCATACCAAGAGCATTATGTGTAGACAGCACACAGCTCACACATTCAAGTTCCATTGACACCCAGGCAAATAACCACCCTTGCCTTCCTCATACCCCTAAATACTGAGAAACTGAACGTACAAAAAGACAAATGCAAGATCATGTGTAGCAGTGAACTCTGGCCCACAACCTGCAACAACCTGCCCAAGAAACGAAGTCCCCATCTACTCTAAGCAATCCAGGATGTCTGTCTGCTGCAAGTTGGATGTGCAGGAAGACAGACTGCTGTCTCTAGTGACAATCCAGGAAGTCAAACAATGATTTTAGTAACAAATGGCCCCAAATGTCTAGGAATGGATTAGTAACTGAGATCTTCCCCAAGTTTTGCCTATGTTTCCAAGCAGAGAAAACCAAATACTCTCCCCTAGCTAATTACACAGGATGGCTTGCTTTTATTAGCTCACCTACACCTTCCCCAGAGTAGGATACACTCCATGCTTCCTCTTTTTCACCATGAAGCTTTCCCACTCCTCTCCTTGCATTTGAGTCTCTGGTGAAATGCAAGTGACAGTGGCTGATATCTTTGCCATAGCAAGCTCTAAATAAACAGCCTTTGCTTTTCTCATTTGGTCAGCACCCTCTGCCATGGAACCCACCATCAGGGAGAGTGACATAGAAGAGAGACCTACTGATCCCTGAAACCCAGAGCAGGCAACTCTGAAGTCCTAGAAGAGTGGAGAATGTCTAAAAGCAGAAACTATGGGGCTCAGCTGGGAAAATCTCTTCAGTCTTGATAACTTGCTCTGGTCTCCTCATGCCAACAAGTCATTTACAAGCTTGTTATTTGGACACAGCACAGGGCAATCACAGGGAAGCTTTCTGAAGCCCAGAGACCAGGGCAGGAGCTCTTCCTTCCTGGTTCTTTGACAGGTAGGAGGCTGGATTTCTCACAAGACCAGGGGGTAGGCAGTTGCTGTCAAAAACAGATCAACTTCAAGAATATTATTTTTTATTCCCAATTTTGCAAAGAATTCCCTAGAATCATTCAGAATACACTTCAATTTTTGTGGTAGACTCAGCACTATTGCTTCTGGTGATGTAAAAAATTCTCCAAGCAATGATAACTTTTGGGCAACACCTCTCCACAGACAGCCACCTTTGCTGCCACAGCAAGTTGGGCCTGGCCTGAGGCTGTGAGCGAGGGCCCTTCCCTGACTGTAGGGGGCTGCTGCGCTGTACACCCAGGCTGGCCCTTACCGCAGGGCTACACTTCTGACTCTGTGGGAAGAGGAAAGAAGTGAGTCCTCCATAGCTCCCACCCACTTCCAAATCCCCTCTAGACCCTATTCCTGAAGATTAGGCTCACTTTCCTCACAAAACCACTGCATTAGCCCATTTGGGTGTAGTTTTTGTTTCAGTCCTAAAGCCCTGTGGGACCACAAGTGTGTAAAAAAAATTATTCAGATACTTGTTGAAGACAGAAAGGCAGACTTTATTCACGATGGACGACTGCAGGAAAGATTTACAGTGTGGGAGAGAGAGGGGGCTCAATTTGGAATTCAGGAAGGACCCAGAGGATTTACAGCCAAGAACCCAGGTAGAGAGTCTGTGGATTGAGAATTACTCAGAGGAAATATCAAGTCTAAGGGGATTCTTGCTAGACAGACCCAGCAATATTCTTGCATAAACCGAACTGAATAGACTAAAGATGGAGACCAAGGTCTGGCCCTAGCCTGTAAAAGAACTCAGAGAAGCTTGACTCAAGTTGGGTCAAGGTGTAAGGTCTGTCAACTGGACATCATGCTCCTTGCTCACTCTACTCTCTGCTGAACTGTGGAACTGTCAGCTACTACTACAGTCGAAGACACTACCTTTCTCTCTCTTCCATAGTGTGGGAAGAACCAGCTTCATGGGAGGGAAGCCCAAGTCTGAATCTGAGTTCTACATTTTTGGCTTTCTGTTAGCTCCATTTCCTTGTGTATAAAATAAAGGCATTAATATCTGACTGTTAAGTTCATATTAGAGATAAAGTAGGTATGGTGTCTGGCATACAGTTGGGGTTCCATAAAAACTGCTGCTGCTACTTCTACCAGTATTATTGTTGTCATTATTTGTCCCTCCTCTTCCTCAACATTCTCTTATTTCTAACTACTGAAGTATATCAAATTGTGCATTATATAGCTAAGTATATCAAACTGTGCATTAAACACACACACACACACACACACACACACACACTGCATTACAGAAACACTCTTCCCTTGACAAGAAGAAAGATAATGATACGCAATGGGTCTTTTCCATTTCTAATTTCAGTCACTCTATGGTCCTGTGATTACTATAGCCAACCAATCAACAAAAATAATTATGCATAATTGCAAACATATTATGAAGCAATAAGGCCTTTATTTTTCATTGTGCCCTGAATGTTTGTATCATTATAGATGCAAAAACAGAATTTAATTTAGACACACAGAATAGAAAATAAGAGGTGTGAAAGAGAAAGCAAGAAAACCTAGAATTTTTCTTTTCAGCTTAGAAATGTTTGAACCTTCACAGGTTCACATGTAAATACCTTCACAGATGCCAGATTGTACATGGCACTCACTTCATTCAAGTCAATGTGGTAGGAATTTTATTCTCCAGTCCTTTGAGAACACCTGTTAGACATCTCTGATAAAATGCAAGTGATCGTGTATGAGGGCCTGTGTTCAATCCTCAGTATGCAGACCTGCCCACCCATGTGTGCACGCACATACAGACATATACACAGACACACAGAAACTCAAATGATCAAATGTGTCTTAGAAGAACTAAATACACACCTTCCCAGATAATACAGGCATATACTGATTGTCCTGCACCTTGGCAAATGTATCTTTTACCAGTCTTCTAAGTACAGATTTGTACATGAAGAACAAAAAATTAATTCCTAATGTATATTAATGAAAAGCAAGGAAGAGTACAGGTTTGTACAAAATAGGATATCACTTCTGTAGCATATCATGAAATAAAATAAAAGAACACACACAATATAATTTATAAAGTAGCAGAGTAGGTGGAATCATTACTGTTAACTCACTAAAATTCTCATAATGAGCCACACAGAACTAAGTCATGCATCTTATTCAATATCTTCAAATTACAGCTACCACTATGTTTGCTAGAGAAAATCAAACCAAAAAACTAAATGCACTTTTAAAAATGAAAGAACATAAACTATCACAATTGGTTTGGAAATTATTTTAACAATTCTTTTCTGAATTAGAAGCTGAAATATGCTAATACCAAGCACTATCTCCAAAAATGGAGAAATTTTAAATTCTGGATGCATTTATGTCCCACTGTTTCTCTTGCGACCTGCTATAATTTTAATCAGCACAACACAGGACTTTATGCTGTGTCCTCTCAGGTCTCCTTTTGTATTTGTTATTTAAATGTTCTTGGACAACACTGAGCATAACTATAAGTTCATCTTTATCCAGGTAAAACTGTGTATGAATGTGGATTCCAAATTTTGTCACTTCTATTTTACCCCACATGAGAATACATTAAAATACTAACTGATTTCAGCAGAGTACTCTCATGAATAAAGAAAAAAATCACAAGTGTGTAAATCCAAACAGTTAAAGTTGCTATTTCAGGATCCAGGAGAGTAACACATTGTATTTTAATCCCCAGCGCTTTACTTTTACATATCTCCTATTCTCTTAGAAGTTACAAGAAAAATGTTGAGCTTAACATCAAAGATAGATTATCCTTATAAAGGAGCATTTATCAGAGAAAATATTAATTGGTTGCTGGAAAGTACAGCTATGAGACTAAAGGAATCTGGAGTGAAATGAGAGATAAAAGCTAGAAAACATAGCTAATGAAGGCTGGAATTTCCTTTTCTACATGTGGGAGCTTGCATGCATGTTTTCATTTTTCCCAAATATTTAAGATGTTGAGATGAGCAATAACATGCCAGGAGCTTTGCCAGGCAAGTTTTACCTTTGCCTTTTCTGGGTTGTGTGGTAGGAGACTTTCCCCTTTCCCCTGTCTTTCAGATAAAACTTTGTACTTCTGCTTTGTGTTGGAAAATGTCCACACTGTATCACTCATGCCCTGACCCTTGCCAATTGAGGGATTACATGTCCCACCCCCACACTTGTGAACAGGCAAACCCGAAGAACACTTTTTTCCTCCCAGAAGAGGCCACAGTCTCCTGGCAACATAAGTAGGTGTTTCTGGCACTGTACTGGGCCCAAATCCAACACCCTGGCCCCCTCAACACAATAGTACCAAATTAAGAATGGGGCTGGTGGGGTAGGGTTGGGTGAACAGGATCCAGACTGGCAGGGCAATGGTCTGCAGGAAGATCCCCAAAAGGTGGACCCAGCAATCCTTCCTGCTTTCTAATTTCTGAATCTTTGCCTAATAAACCCCAAGCAAGAGATGGGGAATTAAAGAACTGGATATTATAGAAACAAGGTAAATGATTTCATTTACTCTACCCATTCCCTTTCCCAAACTTCAGAACAGTTTGATCCTTCTCTGTCCTCTTCAACTCCCCTCAAACCATGCATAGTAATAGCATTTGAGAGATAACAAAATTATGCACAAGGTTTTTACTTTGCCAATTCTCCCCTACATTTTCCAGCACTCTTTTCATCTAAATTCTGAAGTTTTGATATCTGAAGGTCTTATTCTTAATATTAATAATAATCAAAGCCAATGTTTTCTGAGCAAGTACTATGCACTAGACACTATTCTCAGTGTCTTTCATCCTTTTGAGCCACATATCACCCAACAATCATATAATATACCTTATATTACTGTCATGATCTAAAGGTTTATGTCCCTTCAAAAATTCTTAGGTCAAAATTCTAACTCCCAAATGATGGGCACACTTTAAGGAGGTGATAAAGTCATGACAGAAGAGCCTTTATGTTTGGGATCAGCGTCCTTATACAAGAGGCCCAAGGGAAATTTTCCATTCTCTTCCACCATATGTGGACCCACTGAGAAGTTGCCATCTATGAGCTGGAAAGTGTGCTCTCACCAGTCTTTCAATCTGCCAGTACTTGGTCTTCTAAATCCAGTCTCAAGAACTATTAATGATTCATTTCTGTTGTTTATGAGCCACTCAATCTATAATAGTTTGTTACTGCAGCCCAAATAAACAATATACTTATTATTCCCATTTTATAGATGAGTAAACTGTGTCTAAGAGTTTTTAAGCTTATGACAGTACAGCTCATCTATTAGGGGACAAAAATTTAAATATTAATCTTTTGACTCGAGTGCATATTTTCAATCACTACTCATGCAATCAATATTCTTACACCTTTCTCTTCATCAAAATTTAAGTCTATTGATTTTCATGCATGAAACTGGCTATATAAAGCTCCTAAGTAGTAGCTAGAAATACTAGTGGTTTGTATTAGACAGCTTTTTGCCACTAGGATACACTATACACAACTTAAAGGAGGAGAGGGTCATTTGGCTCCTAGTTACAGAAGGTTCAGTCCATGGTTGGCTGGCTCCAAGGCAGAAATGTTATGGTGGGAGGATATGACTGGTGCAAAGATGGCAGCTGGGAAGTAGAGCAGAGGAACAGCACCAGAGAGGAAATAGCCATGGATCATACATAGTAACCAAGGTTATGCTTCCATGACCCACCCAGACACATCCAAAAGTCTGCTTAACTAACCTCCTAGGAGGCTTTCAAGCTAATCAAGTTGATGATTAAGCTTAACTGTCATAGGGCTCTATCAATATTAGTGCTTTGGTTTCCCCCTTCTATTCTCAATGATTAGAAATAAACAGCAGATTGTAATATGATCCAGCCTAGACATCTTGCTCAATTGCTAACTGTACATCCCCAAAGGAACTCTGGCCTAAATCCCTAAGGAATGGAAAACATACTGAGATTCTCAAGCCCTCTGGTAGATGGAAGGTGACATTCTTGTACAGTTGCAATCCAGTGCAGGTTTTAAATGTCATGGAGAGATGAACACTGCAGCCACACAGGGAGTGACACATGATTATGGATCTGTATTTGCTGCTGCGAGGTGTCACTGTCAAGGTAGAACCTTATTTATTCCAAGGCATTTATGCAATAAGGACAAGGTGCAACATACTGGAGTTCATTAATGAACAAAACACAGTTTCTGGGCTCAGCTGACTTCTCAGAGAAACTAGACAAAGAGACTATGACTGGGAAGTATGATGAGGTCTGAATAAAATGCCACATCTCAGAAGAAATTGTAATTTTTTTCTTACAGTGCTGAGGATTCAACCTAGGGCTTCACACACCCTAGGCAAGCACTCTACCCCTGAGCAAAACTTCCAACTCTCAACTTCAACATTTTTGACAAAAGAACATTCTAGGTGATTTAGCTCATGTAGTTAGGAAAAGGGGTGTTGGAGAAGTCAGTGAAATATCTTTCTCAGACTATTTGTTCTATTCCTTAGATTCATGCCTGAAAATTTGAAGAAAATAGCTGCAGAGACAGCTAACAAAATACTTCCCAGAAGGAAACACTTAAGGGGCGGAAAAGATGTCACACACTCTTCCTAAGGAAATGATACTCTAGTAGGAGATTTTAAGTAACTTATTTTAGCCATATGCGTGATGTCTATGAGGAGACATAACAGCAAGTTAGACTATCTCCTTCCCTCCTCGTATTCTGACATATCAAATAAATACAATAAATACATGGCCCTTTGGAATTAGTGTGAGGTACATAAGCCAGTATGGAGTCTCCTTAGAGAGTCATCAATAAATACAGGAGCCAGTACAGGCCTACACCTGTGCAAGAAGAATCTCTAACTAGGCCTAGTATTTCCAGTGATCCCACATAGCACAAATTCACCCTTACAGCAATGTTTAAAAGAACACATGGGTAATCAAAACATACAAGTTCTCTTTATAATAAATTACTATTGACAGATGACTGGATAAAGAAAATGTGATATTTATTCCAGACTACTACTTTGCCATAAATAAGAATAAACTAGAGTCATTTGCAGGAAAATGGTTGCACTTTGATACCATAATCTCTTTTTTTTCCCATTAAGTTTATTGGTACATTTTAGGTATAAAATACAGTTACATTCATCATTGGGATCTTTTACCATTACATGAGTATCTTGGTTTTTATTTTTTTCCCCTTCCCCTGACCTCCCTTCACCCCTTCCACCCTTCCTTATTTGCAAAGACTTTGTTTTCATTTTTTTCCTTTTCTCATATTTTTTCTTCTCCCTTTTTTCCTTTCCCCAACCTCTCCCACTTCCCCTGCTCCTTTAGACCTTTTCTTCCTGTTACACAATATCAATCATACATTTTTTGAATTACAATATCAAGATCTAGGAGACATTACCACAGGTTTTACAAAATTTAAAAGGATATAGAAAGCATATTGCAAAAATCATTTTTGAAATAAATTTGACAACTTCTAAGAAGTACCTTGGAAGACAAATTAATGAAACTAACTTTGGAGGAAATATAAAATTTGAATAGCACCTATTAAAGAAAGTATATTCCTAGCTTGAAAACCTACCTATGTGACAAAAGCAGGCTCATATACATTTTAACTGATACATTATATCAAACATTTAAAGCAGAAAAAAGAAGGAACACTTCTCCCCTCATTTTAGGAAATCAACATGGTGCTAATCCTAAAACTGGATAAAGAAAATAGAAGAAAAAAGTATGAACATAGATAGAAATTTGTTTAACAAAACAAACTCTTAGAAGTCAGATCTGGCAGTATGTAGAAAGTGGTTTTGTTATAGGGATGGCAGTGTTGGTTCAGCATTGGAAGATCCACCCCCACAAGCCATCATTTTAACAGAGGAAAGGAAAAAGCCATATGATCCTGTCACTAGTTGGAGAAAAAGTATTGGACTAAATTCCACAGCTGTTCATGGTAAAAGCTATCAGAAGACTAGAAGTAGAACAGAACCTTCTCAACAGATAACAGACATGTACTCCATACTTCTACCGAGAACACCTTATATGAATGGAGAAGACACAATGCTTTCTCCTTAAGGTGGGGAACAAGGGCAGATATGCTTACTCTTTATCTGTCCATTAAACTTTGAAGCCTAGGCCCCACCAAAATAGTCTGGCAATAAAATCACACAATTAGGATAGGATTGGCAAGGTAGAAGCAAAATCTTTATATGTAGATGAAATGATCATCTACAGAGAAAATACTAAGAAATCTCTAGGAGCCCCTAGAACTTGTATTTGAATTCAGCAGGATTAGAAAACAAAAGGTATATATAAAAATTCAGGTCTGTGTATACGTGCTATAAATGAAAAATTGGATATTGAAATTTTAAAGTTATGTAGGAGTACAAAGGACATAGAAAAGTTAAAAATAAAAAACGACAAAAAACAGTGTTGGAAGACGTTTAGTACCTAATTTTAAGACTTCTTCTAAAGCTACAGTAATCAAGGCAGTGTTGGTGTAAGGAAAGACGTATAGATCATTTGAATAACACAGAGAATCTAGAAATAGAACCACACATATATGGTCCACTGAGTTTTGAAAGATTATTTAACATTAGCATTTTATAGAATATAAACTCAATTCAAGAGCCGAGGAAGAGATAGTGTTTTCAGCAAACGGCACTAGAACACCTGGTATCTGTATATAAAAAATTAATCTCAACCCTTTATTTCCATACATGAAAATAACTTGAAGGGATTTATGAACCTAAATAAGAAAGCCTAAAAGTATAAAACTTTAAGAAGAAATTATAAGGGAAAATGTTTATAAATTTAGGATAGGCAAGAACGACCTAGGATACAAAAAACATGATGTATAAAAGAAAAAAATTGATAAATGAGATTCCATCCAAATTTAGAACTTTAAATGACATCATTAAAATGAAAAGTAGTCCTTAAACAGACCATATTTACAATGCATATAACCTATGACCAGAAGATATAAAGAACTCTTACAGCTCATTAATAGACAACCCAATTAAAAAGTAGACATAAGAAGATGATAAATAGCCAGTATAGCACAAGGAAAGGTGTGCAAGTCTAGAATCAGAAAAATACTAATCAGTACAATAACAAGACTGAATTATACACTCACTAGGGAGATGAAGTTAAAAGTTTTAAAAGCCTTGTCATGACTTTTTCTTTTTTTTTTTTTTTTGGTACCGGGGTTCGAACTTGGGTCTTTGCTCTTGTGAGGCAGGCGCCAGAACCACGGAGCTAAATCCCTGGCCCAACAAGAGCATCTTTTTTTTTTTTTTTTTTTGTACTGGGGATCAATCTTGGGTCCTTGCACTTGCATAGCAGGCAGCAAAACCACTGAGCTAAATGCCCTGCAACTTTTTTCTTTTTGTTGGATTCTCCCCTCTTTGCGTTTAATTTGTCACACCCAATGGATTCATTCTGCTGGGTTTCCTGGGGTTGTGATCCTCATTGTCTTTTCCTAGGGTATTGTCTAAAATTTTTTGGAGTGCTGGTTTGGTATTCATGAAGTTTCTCAGGTGCTCTTTATCATGAAAGTATCTTATTTCTCCATCAATTTTGAAAGATAGTTTTGCAGGGTACATCAATCTGGGTTGGAGGCTGTTTTCCTTTAGGGCCTAAAATACATCACTCCAAGCTCTTCTTGCCTTGAGGGTTTGCATTGAGAAGTCTGCTGTGATTCTGATGGACTTTCCTTTATATATGATTTGTTTCTTTTCTCTCACTGCTTGTAGAATTTTGTTCTTCTGTTGGATTTCTGGAATCCTAACTATTATATGCCTATGTGTAGATTTTTTTTGATTAAGGCTAGCTGGAATCCTATATGCCTCACTTATCTGTATGTCAAGTTCTTTTCCCCTGCCTGGGAAGTTTTCTGCCATCACTTCTGTGAATAGTTTTTTTATGTCATCCGCACACTCTCCTCTTTCTTCATTGACTCCAATCAGTCTTATGTTATTCTTCTTTGCACCATCTAGCAGCTGCTGGATTGATTTCTCATGTCCCCTTACAATTTTAAAGCAATTTTTCTTTTCCTGGTCACTAATTGCAATCTTATCTTCTGTATCTGAAATTTTATCCTCACATTGGTTCATTGTGCTGTGCAGACTTTTGATGGAGTTTTTAATCTCTTGGAAATCTGTTTGTATCTGTTTTATGGATTCCATTTGTTTACTATGTTGGGATTCCATCATGTTCCTCAGATCCTCTATTTTTTTATCTGTGCCCTCTCTAGATTTATTAATCATGTCTTGCACCATGAGCACAATTTTTGTTGTTATCTGAGTAATTATTTCTGGTTTCATTTTTCCCAGATCCTCTTTTGTTGCCAGTTCAGAGAGTCCAGGTGGTTGGGTATCAGATTGTTCCATCTCATTCCCTTTGGAAATGCTGTAGGTGATCCAGAAGTCTGTTTCTGAGGCTTGTTTACATGTCTTCTCATTTCCACCATGGGGGGGGGTGCTTCTGGTGCCCGCGAGGCTCACCTTCTCTGCCCTAGGAGCATGGGATGGCGGTGGGGGAGCTTCCTTCTGAGTGCTGGGACTGGCTCAGCTTCTCTAATCTCTTTTTTTTTTTTTGTACCAAGGATTGAACTCAGGACTTTGCGCTTGCAAGGCAGGCGCTGTGCCACTGATCTAAATCCCCAGCCCTTGATAGCATAATCTTAACTGAAATAAATAAGACACACAAGCTTAGATGTCATGTGGTTTCACTTATATGGGAAACTGAAAATATAAATAAAGAGAAAGATAAAATATAGGTAAATAGGAAATAGGGAGATAGATCCTTTGCAAATAGGTAGGGGACAAAGAAATGGAGGGAAGGAAGAGAAAGAGCAGAGGAAGAGGATGAAAAAATACTTAAGATATGTTATGTACATGTACCAACTCCCCACAAGAAATGTAGTCATTATTTACCTCAAACATGTACTCATAAAAAAATTAAAAATAGGAAAAAAAGAAAATGAAAAAGAAAATCACTGACTGGGACAGAATATCTATAAAACACAGGTCAGACAAAAGACTTGTATATAAAATACATAAAGAGTTCTTGTTCTTACAAATCAGTGAAGATAACCTGAGTCTAAATAACAAGCAAAAGGCATAAACAAATGCTTCACAAAAAAAGATATATGAATAACTCAAAATATGTGAGTGCTAAATGTAAGTAATCATCATGGAAATAAACACCAAAACCCAAATAAAATACTATAGATTTACACCCAGAAGAAAGGGCAAAATAAAAATACTGAAACTCCAATTGCTTAAAAAAATACTGATCATCCCAGGCTCCTAGGGCAGTGAAGCTCGGCTAGCCCCAGCACCTGGATGGAAGCTCCCCCACTGCCATCCCAGGCTCCTAGGGCAGTGAAGCTCAGCTGGTCCCAGCACCTGGAAGGAAGCTCCCCCACTGCCATCCCAAGCTCCTAGGGCAGAGAAGGTGAGCCACGTGGATGCCAGATGCCAGAAGCACCCCCCACCCCGTGGAAATGAGAAGACACATAAACAAGCCTCAAAAACAGACTTCCAGATCACCTACAGCAACCCCAAAGGGAAACAAGATGGAACACTCTGATACTCAACCACCTGGACTCTCTGAACTGGCAACAAAAGAGGATCTGGGGAAAATGAAATCAGAAATAATTACTCAGATAACAGCAAAAATTGTGCTCATGGTGCAAGACATGATTAATAAATCTAGAGAGGGCACAGATAAAAAAATAGAGGATCTGAGGAACATGATGTAATCCTAACATAGGAAACAAATGGAATACATAAAACAGATAAAAACAGATTTCCAAGAGATTAAAAAATCCATCGAAAGTCTGCACAGCACAAGGAACCAATGTGAGGATAGAATTTCAGATACAGAAGATAAGATTGCAATTAGTGACCAGGAAAAGAAAAATTGCTTTAAAATTGTAAGAGGACATGAGAAATCAATCCAGCAGCTGCTAGATGGTGCAAAGAAGAATAACATAAGACTGATTGGAGTCAATGAAGAAAGAGGAGAGCGTGTAGATGACATAAAAAAACTATTCACAGAAGTGATGGCAGAAAACTTCCCAGGCAGGGGAAAAGAACTTGACATACAGATAAGTGAGGCATATAGGACTCTAGCTAGCCTTAATCAAAAAAAACTACACATAAGCATATAATAGTTAGGATTCCAGAAATCCAACAGAAGAACAAAATTCTACAAGCAGTGAGAGAAAAGAAACAAATCACATATAAAGGAAAGCCCATCAGAATCACAGCAGACTTCTCAATGCAAACCCTCAAGGCAAGAAGAGCTTGGAGTGATGTATTTTAGGCCCTAAAGGAAAACAGCCTCCAACCCAGATTGATGTACCCTGCAAAACTATCTTTCAAAATTGATGGAGAAATAAGATACTTTCATGATAAAGAGCACCTCAGGAACTTCATGAATACCAAACCAGCACTCCAAAAAATTTTAGACAATACCCTAGGAAAAGACAATGAGGATCACAACCCCAGGAAACCCAGCAGAATGAATCCATTGGGTGTGACAAATTAAACGCAAAGGGGGAGAATCCAACAAAAAGAAAAAGTTATGACAAGGCTTTTAAAACTTTTAACTTCATCTCCCTAATGAGTGTATAATTCAATCTTATTTTTGTACTGAGTAGTATTTTTCTGATTCTAGAATTCACACCATTCCTTGTGCTATACTGGCTATTTATCATCTTCTTATGTCTACTTTTTAATTGGGTTGTCTATTAATGAGCTCTAAGAATTCTTTATATATTCTGCTCATAGGTTATGTGTATTGTAAATATGGTCTGTTTAAGGACTACTTTTCATTTTAATGACGTCATTTAAAGTTCTAAATTTGGATGGAATCTCATTTATCAATTCTTTTTCTTTTATACATCATGTTTTTGTATCCTAGGTAGTTCTTGCCTACCCTGAATTCATAAATATTTTCCCTTATAATTTCTTCTTAAAGTTTTATACTTTTAGGCTTTCTTATTTAGGTTCATAGATCCCTTAAAGTTATTTTCATGTATGGAAAAAAAGGGTTGAGGTTAATTTTTTATATATGGATACCAGGTGTTCTAGTGCCATTTGCTGAAGACACTATCTTTTCCTCGGCTCTTGAATCGAGTTTATATTCTATAAAATGATAATGTTAAATAATCTTTCAAAACTCAGTGGACCATGTATGTGTGGTTCTATTTCTAGATCTTCTGTTTCATTCAAATGATCTATACATCTTTCCTTACACCAACACTGCCTTGATTACTGTAGCTTTAGAAGAAGTCTTAAAATTGGGTGCTAAACATCTTCCAACACTGTTTTTGGCTTTTCTGGGTCCTTCGTACTCCTAAATAACTTTTAAAGTTCAATATCCAGTTCTTCATTTATAGCAAGTATACACAGACCTGAATTTTTATATATACCTTGTGTTTTCTAATCCTGCTAAATTCAAGTACAAGTTCTAGGGGCTCCTAGAGATTTCTTAGTATTTTCTCTGTAGATGATCATTTCATCTACATATAAAGATTTTGCTTCTGCCATGCCAATCCTATCCTAGTTGTGTCATTTTATTGCCAGATTATCTTGGTTTAGACCTGTTTCAAAGTCTAATGGACAGATGAAGAGTAGGCATATATGCCCTTGTTCCCCACTTTAGAGAGAAAGCATTGTATCGTCTCCATTCATAGAAGGAGTTTTTGTTGGAAATATGGAGTACATGTCTTTGATCTGTTGAGAAGTTTCTCTTCTACTTTTAGTCTCCTGATAGCTTTTACCATGAACAGCTGTGGAATTTAGTCCAATACTCTTTCTCCAACTAGTGACAGGATCATATGGCTTTCTCCTTTCCTCTGTTAAAATGATTACTTTTGGGGATGGATCTTCCAATGCTGAACCAACATTGCCATCCCTATAATAAAACCACTTTCTACATACTGCCAGATCTGACTTCTAAGAGTTTGTTTTGTTAAACAAATTTCTGTCTATGTTCATACTTTTTTCTTCTATTATCTTTATCCAGTTTTAGAATTAGCACAATATTGATTTCCTAAAATGAGGGGAGAAGTGTTCCTTCTTTTTTCTGCTTTAAATGTTTGATATAATTTATCAGTTAAAATGTTTATGAGCCTGCTGTTGTCATATAGGTAGGTTTTCAAGCTAGGAATATACTTTCTTTAATAGGTGCTATTCAAATTTTATATTTCCTCCAGAGTTAGTTTCATTAATTTGTCTTCTAAGTTACTTCTTAGAAGTTGTCAAATTTATTTCAAAAAAGATTTTTGCAATATGCTTTCTATATCCTTTTAAATTCTGTAAAATCTGTGGTAATGTCTCCTAGATCTTAATATTATAATTTTAAAAACATATAACTGATATTGTGTAACAAGAAGAAAAGGTCTAAAAGAGCAGGGGCTTTGGGAGGGGTAGGGGAAGGGGAAAAAGGGAAAGGAAAAAATATGAGAAAAGGAAAAAAATGGAAACCAGGTCTTTGCAAATAGGGAAGGGTGGAGGGGTTGAAGGGAGGGCAAGGGAAGAGGGGCAAAAATAAGAACCAAGATACTCATGTAATGGTAAAAGATCCCAATGATGAATGTAACTGTATTTTATACCTAAAATATACCAATAAAGTTAATGGGGGAAAAAAAAAAGAAAAAAAATAATGATCAATGAGAACTCTCATACAAAATTCCACACTTTGGAAAATTGTTCTAAAGTTTCTTACCAAAGTTAAATATTTATAAAAATGTTTATAGCACAATTTAATCCATAAAAGCTCAATACTAGAAACAACTAAAAGTCCATCAACAAATTAAAGGATACATAAATATATAACTTAATAAAGTATAACCTAAAATATATTTTCCAAATATATATACATATATAACTTTTCTTGTAGGCAATACATTGTATCTAAAACTTTTAAAATCATGGCCTAATTTAGTTTAATAATGAGCAAATTTTCTAAAAAATTTTGAACTAAAATCTGTATACTTTTTATTACAATAATTTATGCCATAATGCTTTTGAAAAAGGGAGTTGTAGATAAAAAAGTATTATATACAAGAAAAATAATTATCCAGATCCAGATTTTACCTCATTAAAAACATTTTTCTCTCCTAAACAAGTTTATCTCTGTCATTCAGGAACTAATGCTTAGTACTAGCAAGGTACTATGTATATCATTAAATATTACCTTTGTAATTAACATCGTGCAAGCCTCAGAGAAACACTTATATTATTCCTTGACTTATATCTACATTAGCTAAATAGAAAGTAATTGTGTTCAAATGCCATAGACTTGTGAGTTGTACTCCTGTCAACAGGGAGGGTAAAATCAGCATAAACAGATCATTTGAATGGGAGTAAATATGAACAAATTAACTGGGAATATTTTTTCTCCCGTAGCCTGAATGCAACATATTTTTGCATTATATAGTTTATGCCATTTATCCATTTCTTTGCTTCTCATTGTGGTTTAGTTAATACTTACAGAAAAACTCTTGAGTTAGCTAAATTTTAGCAACAATTGCAAATCATGGCTGAAGGTCATTCTGCAATATTAAATAATCATGATACACTTAAATTTGTGTAGAGACAAGTCTAGATGAAGGATATTACTCATAATTCACACTGACAACTATATAGATATTGAAAGCCAAAATTATAAATAAACATGCTTTAATATTAGCATACTTAAATAAATGTATTGAAATTTCAAAGATTAAATGAAAACATTACCTCATTTGAATAACTTTGTTTTATAAAAGGGTCTTATTGATTATAATTTAATAAATGTAATTAGATTTTTTCGTTTTAATTTTTAGATTAGTTTAATATTTTAAATTATATATAAGAAACTACCAAATTTCTTTTAGTATTTGTTTTATTTTATATCTATAAGGAAAATTCATTTAATTTTGTTTTCATATACAATTTAATTTTATTTGTGAATCTTTGGTCAATATACTATGACATGTGTAAATCAGATTTTATTGGAACACACTCATTTGTTAATGTATTGTCTGTGGCTATTTTAGGGCTACTGTGGCAGAACTGAGCAGTTGTAACAGAGACTATATGGTTGGAAAACCTAAAATATCATCAGCTTCTTCAAAATATTTGTCATTCCCTCCTTTAAATTATTACTACCAAGAAAACACAAATTTTGTCCAACTTTGATTACAATAATATGATTAGTCATTTTGCTGAAATGCAAGAAAGAAAAATAAATTTTTAAAAATAAATATAGAAATTACGTACATCTTTACTATTTATCCATAAATCTTTGATTCATCAACAGAACATCTAGCTGTTTGTGAAAACAAAAAAAAATCAGTCATCTGTTACATTTTGCCAACTTTTAGTCATCTGAAATTCATAGCTTTACAAATATTTTTCCATTTTGTTATTATGAAGGCACATTTTTTTCAAGATGAAATATAACTTCATAGCTTATTAGTGATTTATTATTTACTGATTTGTAACTTGCAAATAATTAGACAAATGGTATGTAAGCCTCCATTTAGACTCTGCCCTAGGCACTGCACATGTAGTGGAGAGCAGAGAAGGGCTCTCTGAGCCTGTAACTTAGAAACTACTTCCCTATTGCAAGAATGCTTCCACCAGGAATTTGTGTAACAGACTTGGACAGGATAGACTTTGCCATCTTTCACTTCTCCAGTACCAGGTAAAAGAACACGTCTCCATTCTCACTATGGTCTTCCAAGTCCTATGGTCAAAGTAGGTGCTTGCTATGAGGAAAAGGGAATGGACTGGAGAGTAAGGGGTCTCATATTTTTCTGCAATTTTTCTATACTGCATAAACCAAGTAACAAATAAGCTGCCTTCTTTTAAAGATCAGAAATAGTTACAGAGCAAGTGAATTGCTGATGGTTTCCCAGACCAGGATGGTAGTAACGTTTCCATTGCTCTGCAGAGCCTTTCAGTTTACACTTTTTCCTCTTCCTTTTCTAGCACAAATGCAAGATTTTTCCAAATGTAAGACATTGGGATCTTTATAATGGCTTTCCCTCTGCCTTTGCCCATCATCTTTGATTCTATAAATCCTCAAAAAAAAAAAAATAGCTTGAAAATTTGTTTTTACCTCTGTCATTGTCTATATCAAGTTTTTAGGCAGGATTTTTACCTACCAGTGTTCTTTGTAAATTGGGAGAAAAACACTACAGGGATTTATTTTCTTACTTGAAGTGTAAATTATTGCAGATTTTCTCCAATATTTCCAGATTGGTATAATCTGGTCAAAAATGAAGAACAGAATTTCCTCCCTCTTGCTACCTACATTTCTACTCCTACCATACCACACATTCACATAGTTGGTCTAATACTGTTTTAAGCTGGGAAATTTACCATTTCTTGAGGGCAGACATTGCTTACAACAGTGGGTGCCTGGTGGGTTTCCTGCAGATCTGGATTTACTGCAAAGCTTATGAAACTTAGATCATGACCCCTCACTTGCACAGGTCTGATTCAAAAGCCTAGGAAGACCTTAGCCATGGGCTGCCATAGTCATGCGTCACTCTCTATCTACAATGAAGCTGTGGCTAACTTTCCAGTGAAAGGATTTCCACCCATTACACAAACTCACCCAGTATGATAATCCAATGGTCAAAGCTGAAGAGTCATAATTTGTTATGTTGTTTTCCTCATTCATAATGAGTTGCTTACACATTTAATTTTACACGCATATATTTGTATTCTTTATCCTAAAGATGATTTCCAAGATTATGTAAGGTTCGGGCCTCATAAAACTTAGACATCTCCCTAGGTGCAAGAGTGAATGGTCTTCCTTGATCAGGTAAATTTCAATTTATCTGATATCTTAATTGTATTGAAAGTGTATAATATAATGTATTGAAATATCACAGGATATGTACAGCAGTAAATTAAATGTCTCAGTCTTTAAAAACTACTCTTTATATTGGGAAGAGATTGTACACAGCATACAGTTCAGAGTCAGCTAGAAATTTAGAAATGGGTTTAATTTTTTTTTTTTGGTACCGGGGATCGAACTCAGGACCTTGCGCTTACAAGGCAGGCACAGTGCCACTGTGCTAAATCCCCAGCCCAGAAATGGGTTTAAATTTTTCCTCCTACTAATTTAAGTTTGATCAAGTTATTTAATTTCTCTTGTCCTCATTCTTCCCATCTGTAAAATTATGATAATACTTTACAGCACTGTTCTAAGGATGAAACAAGATGATATATGTATACCTTTGAATCAGACAGTTGAGCGTGCAAAATGCATTTTTAAAAAGCACTGGGAGGCATAATATACAGGTTGGACACACAGATTCTGAAATCAGGTTACCTAGTTTAAATCCTCTCTTGGCAGCTAGTTAGCTACACAATCTGGGACAAATTATTAACCTCTCTGTGCCTCCGTGTCCTCATCATTAAAATGGGAATAAAAAATGATACCTATATTAGACAATGGTTATGAAAATTAAATAAGTTAATATTTCTCCAGAACTAAAAACATTAGCTTTGGCACCTAGTATGCTATATATGTATATATTAAATTGTCAGCTATTTATTTATTGAAAATCTTTATTCCACTAGACCAGAACTGTTCTATTAGGTACATGCTACAGAAGAATAACCATAGCATCATCTCTGAAAATGTGGGAAGTTTGTTCTAATTAAATCCACATTTCATTGTTCTGGTTTCTTGTAGCTGCAGATTTATAGTTAACTTTTTAAAAGCCAAAGTTCTGAATCTATGGCAACATGTTCTGCCTTGTTACTACACATAAAGACCCCAATTATACTTCTTGGTTACTGCCTTCAAAACTATTTTTGGTAACAGTTGAACAAAAAAGGTTCTAACAAAAAAACTATTGTTTTCTCTGGGATCCAAGAAAGTTTAATTAAAATGCCAACATGATCAAGCCGGCTAAGAATGTTTTCTCATTATTCCAATTAAGAGTCAGTAAGATTTGATTAATATTATTCTGGCTGCTTTGGGGTCTGGCAGATCTGTATATTTTCATTTAGTTTTTTCATCTCTAGTATACCCTATTAATTATCTCTCTTTCTCTCTGCCTTTCTCTTCAATATAATCCTTTTTTTTTTCAAATGGCCTCTGGAGCTTTTTCCTTAAAATAGTAAAATTATTTCAAGTGTTACAGTTAATTTTAGTCAAAACTTTAAATACCATTTTGAGTTAATTCATATCTCAGATTCTTCATATAAAAAGAATATGGGAGTTTAAAAAAATGGAGCTTTTCCAGGCTTGATATAATTTACTATGTAATTCAGTGTCTACCAGAGAATTAAAATGATTATTTATGTTCCCCAGACTCAGAGAATTAGGGAAACATTGAACTGTGCTGATTTTATAAAACACACAGTTGGAATTGTTTAGTAATGCTTCATTTGTATGCAGAAAACCTAACACATATTAAAATAGGTATGCAATTCTGTGTTGATTTCAGGGAAATGAAGGGAAGCCAGTTTATGATCAAAGTTTGTATATTCAATACCCACCCCAAAATTACATAAATGCAGAGCCACGTTTGAAGTATTAAATAGACAGAAGTCTAAATTCCAAAGTTACGACTCCCAAAGAAACGATAGCTCATTCTTTTATATATTTGGAATATTAAATTCCTGGCTTACTGTATAATTTTGAGAAGATGTGTGGAATGGTTTTCTTTGGGGAAAATGCATAGTTAGTGCTCTTTTTCAGCCTGGTAATTATGCTGGTATTTTAAAATACGTTATTATACCCAGAGGTGTTGGAAATGGTCATATGTTTTATAAAAATATGAATAAATGTGAGACAGAATTATGCTGCAATTTTTGTGAAAACCATAATTCTGAATTGAATGCCTTTTGTGTTTTTCAACCTCACCTGCATAAACATGAAAATGAGTTTTAAAAAGAAAGGCATCTGTAATTATATTCTAGATCTTTTATGTACTTAGTTTCACGCTTGTGTGTATGCACATATACACACACAAACACACGCACCAGTTTTTTGTTTCTCTTCTATGAAAAAAATACTCCCTGAAAATTTAAAGTGATAATAATACATAATAAACACATTTGCATAAAGAGTTCTTGCTTTTTACCCTTGAATTAAGTTTTCCTTTTTGTTGTTGTTGTTTTGCTTCCTCATTTAAGAATTTGAAAAAGAAATCAAAATATATTTACTCTTCCCCATGTGCCCACTACAATCCCAGCTGGGAACCATCACACCCGGCTCGATTCATGCCCCCATATCAATTTATGTTCCTGGCAGGTAGAATTCTTGACAGTGCTTACCTAAAATGCTTTTCAACTTCATTTGTCTGGGCTACAATGAAAAAAAGAATGGAAAGAATTACCATGATTATAAAGTATTAAAATTTCCCATGATTTTTAAAACATCCTTAATGTATACAGCTTCTTAATGATAATGCAAGGAAAGGAATTCTAAGTGAACGTGACACCTCATCTTTAAGACATGGAACAGTAAGGTTCTTGAATGTTGCTAGTGTCAAGAAAAAAATCCTCCTAGCCAGGTGTGGTGGCGCATACCTGTGATGCCAACACTTGGGAAGCTGAGGCAGGAGGAGTGCTATGAGTTCAAGGCCAGCCAGGGCTACATAGTGAGTTCAGGGCCAGCCTGAACTACTAAGAGAGACCCTGACTCAAAAAACCGAAAGAAAGAAAGAAAGAAAGAAAGAAGGAAAGAAAGAAAGAAAGAAAGAAAGAAAGAGGGGGAGGGAGGGAGGGAGGAAGGAAGGAAGGAAGGAAGGAAAGAAAGAAAGAAAGAAAGAAAGAAAGAAAGAAAGAAAGAAAGAAAGAAAGAAAGAATCCCTCCATTTAGAGAACCACATGTAGCTTCCTGATTCAGTCCTTGACGGTAAAAGGAAAAATATGAGGCAACATAATAACACTGTGATCCTTTTATTACAAAATAAATGAGAACCAGTCACTGGCTCTGTTATATTCTAATTCCCTTCTTTGTGCTCTGCATCTTTTACTTCATGTTTCAGTTTTAAAGTAAAATAAGGAAAATATACTCCTTTATGGGTGATGACAGACCTCAATGATTTAACTTACATAAAATATTTAGTTAATGCCTGAAGTATAGTGCATGCTCAGCAAATGATAGTTCTTATTTCAAAATTTTATTTCAAAAAAGTTCTTTTCCTACCATCTTGAAGCATAGATTCTTTTCATTTTCAAATTCTTATCCTTGTAATTAGCACAGTAAAGCGATAACTCATGGTAAGAAAGAAAATATTTGCAAACCATACCTCTAACAAGGGATTAACATCCAACATATGTAAGAAAAATGTTTTTTTCTGGTAGAACTTGGTATTGAACTAGGGGAGAACATTTCCAACTTCCTTTCTTCCTTCTTTCCTTCCTTCCTTCTCTGTCTCCCTCTCTCTCTCTCTCTCTTAGATAGTGTCTTGCTCATTTGCTCAGACAAGACTCAAACTTGCTATCCTACCTCAGCCTAAGTGCTTGAATTAAGTGCACCACATGAGGAGCTCATATATAACAACTCAATGGGTAGAAAACAAATAATCCAATTTTAAAATAAAATCCTAAACATATTTCTTAAAATCAGACATACACATAGCCACCAGATAGTCTGCAGAAAAATGTCTGGCAACACTAATCATTACAGAAATGTACTTTAAAGCCACAATAAGATGTCACATCACAACTATTAGAATAGTTTTTATCTAAATGATGAAGGATAATTTTCACTGAGGATCAGGAGAAAAGGGAATTCTTGTGCACTGTTGGTGGGAATGTAAATTAGTACAGCCATTATGGAAAACAGTATGAAGGCTCCTCAGAAGATACAAGTACAGTTCCCATATGATCCAACAATCCCATTTCTGAGTATGTATCCAAAGGAACTGAAATCAATGCGTTGAAAAGTTATCTTCACTCCCATGTTCACTGCTATCATCCACAACTCTGCTTTTACAAAGAAGGAAATTGTATCATTTGCTATATGGATGAACCTAGAGGACATTATGTTAAGTAAAATAAGCCAGGCACTGAAAGACAAATGGCATATGACCTCACTCACACATGGAACTGGCTTAGCTACTTTCTCCTCACTGCAACACAAAACCTGAGGCCCACAATTTCAAGGATGAGAGGTTCACTTTGGCTCATGGTTTGTAGAGGTTTCAGTCCAGTCCATAGTCGCCTGGCTCCAAGGCAGAGTGACATGGCAAAAGGGCTTGTAAGCAGGGCTTGGCAGAGGAGAAAGAGCTCATAACAAAGCAGGTAAGAAATGGCAGCGATTAAGTGGGGTGCAGGGATATACAATACCCTTCTAGGCCATATCCAGTGACCCGCCTCTTCCCACCAGGCTTCTCCTTCCAACATCACACCCAGCTATCAACCCATTGGTGGACTAATCCAGTGATGAGTATCCATGATCCAGTCTCTTCCCAAAAGCGCCACCTAAGAGAGCATGATTGGGGAAACATCTAGATATAAACTGTAACAGGAACCTAAAAAAATGAATTCATACAAGTAGAGAGTAGGATGATGGTTACAAGAGACTGGGGATGGGAGTTGTAGGTCAAAGAAAGTTTTACATAGACAATACAAATAATCTAAAGGAATTTAGATGGACAGGAGGAATAATCTAGAGATCTTCAAATCTATCACAAAACAATGCCTATAGTAAAAATAATGTATATTTAAAATAACTAAGAATGTAAGTTTCAAATATTACAACACAAAAATAATAACAGATAATGATGGATATATTTATTAGCTTGACTTATTCTACATTCTCTTTATATCAAAACATAAATACATATTTCTATCAAAAAATAATAATTTACAAACTAATGCCTACAATATGTAAAAATGTTATATTAATAAAATGCTTACAATTTTTTCATAATTTCTTTAGATTTTACTATGCACTTGCTTTTACATTTTTGTTTGTTTTCAGTAGGGTCTCACTACGCAGTTCAGGCTGGCCTGGAACTCTCAGTGATCCTCCTGCCTCCACCACTCTAGTACGGGGGTCACAGGCATGCACACCATGCCCAGCTGCTTTTACATCTTAATTATAGGAAATACTCTTCTCTTTTCATTCCAAAATTGCTTATTTGGATTTCTGTGCACTAAATATAATGTAAAGCCAACTTTCTCTACTTTAAATACAAAAGTTCATCATGCCTTGCAAATTATTTTAAAATATTTTCCTTGTATTTTATTTTCCCAGTAGCTGCTGTATCTATAAACAAGAATACTTTAATACTTTAAACCACCATTTTCTTTAACTATGAATTAATAAGAATATAAGCAAGTTACATAATTTAAATTTCTTTATAAATTTTTTAGTTTTGTTTCTCAACTTTCACTACCATAGTGAACTGAACACTCAAGGATTAGATTAAAACTCAGATTTAACCATTCTGGAAAGAAAATGAGATTATGTCTAAACATCAAAGTTCATTACAATTTAAAAAGTAAAGAAAATTTGAAGGTGACAAGTGTTTGAAAGTCAGTGCATCTCATTTTTGTCCTTTTATAATGGTGCTTAATTTTAACTCTGCTAATTGTATTCAGGATATGTGAGCTCCTTAATCTAATCACAAGCTGCCAAGAATCTGTTTAGACATTCACCTGGGTTAATATGCATATTATTGTTCTTCAGTTTGGAAAATGAAGTTTTGGACAGAATCTATTATGTGTGTGTGGTGGTTTGCCTGAGCAATTGTTTCCCAAATGCACATTAATTTTATTTTTATGATTTTTAGCCATAGCCTAGTCCTTGCAGGACAGCTGTGGGAGGCTGGAATATGGGTTTCAAGTGCTTCAGATTGTTTAACCCAAAAGCACATCCAGGGAAACATGCTCACTGCACACAATGAGGGGCATAAGGCACAAATCACAAGTTTCTTCCAAATTTCCCCTCATTATCCATAGTGAATTCCAACAAACAGAAGTCCTCCAAATGCCTACAAATAAGAGGGGTCTGTGGTTTAAAAACTGGGAAAAGTTGCATACTGTAACCTCATTAGAGTCAAGTTGTATATTAATGATCTCCTGTGTGCTCAGAGAGGACAAGAAAAGATCCATGAACTAAATAGTCATAAAGACTTTTTCCTTTGATTTTTTCTTCTTTTTTGCAATAAAGTTTTTACTAGAAAAGAAAGCAACAAATATATGGAGAATGAAACAATAAAAGATATTGCACTAATGAGTCGCCTGTGGGCAGTCTGTGAGGTCCTGGTTTTCCTCAGCATATTTTCCCCATTCATGAAGCACAATCAAGACCATATTTTATGATCTATATAATGTTTAGAGCAGCATTTCTCAAAGTTCGTTCCATAGACCATTAGTTCCCAGAGATGTTAGTGAATATTCCTCAACAATGAGTGTAAGGATCCCAAATTAGAGATCTACGGAGTTGTGATTAAACTTCTGAAAAGCTCTAATATTCCAAAATATTCCCCCAAATATGACTTCACCAAAGTGATGAATTTGCTGCATTTCACCAAATTCATTTCATCATACATCAACTTTTTGTTAATAATGTCTTGAGAAATGATTTTAACCAAAGGCACTTAGGAACTCTAGCTTACCATTTCAGCTCAGGATATCTTTAAAGACACAGAGATGAAACAGATTCAAATTGTTATCAGCAGTCAACCTAAGACCTTGTCTGACCTCTAAGGTCCTGTTAAGAAAAGAGGGGAGGGGGAGACATTTGCTTGATAATTATCAGAAAACTTGAAAATCAAGGGACTTTGTCTTTAAATGTTAACAAAAGATAGATAGAAATAACATATATAAAAAGAATTTACAGGTAAATATATAGGTGGATAGATGATAAAATATATAGATTATAAATAAGTAGATATATATGTGACAGGATCATGATGATGAAGAATTTTATGTATATAGCCAAAATAGATTTCCATGAATGACTGAAAGTCCATGCCTCTCTCCTTTCTCTCTCTCTCTCTCTCTCTATATATATATATACATATATGTGTATATATATATATATGTATATGTATATATATATATGTATATGTATATATATGTTTCTTTTTGTCAACTAGTATGTATTCAGCATCCATTCGGTGCCCAAAAGAGGCGCAGTGCTAAAGATGCAAAAGCACATGAGCTCAGAGAGCTCAGTCTCATTTTTGAGGTTGCCACGCAAATAAACTTAATACCATCACAACTGAAGGATTAGCGCTGTATCTGAAAAGCCAGGGGGAACAGAGGGAGGAGAGCCAGAGCATGAAGAGATTTGGTGCAGGCAAGACTTTCTAGAAGAGCAGTTTGCTGAGCTGAGACTTCCCCAAATCACTCTGCTATTCACTCTCATGATTGCCCCCATTTGAAAATCTTTACAAAGCATGGATTTGGATCATAATTTTATCTTCTTTATGTAGCTTGATTAGAATTTGACAACAATGGCAATCTCTCTTCAAAATTTCAATTGAGAGGCACATTTACCCAGGGCTAATAAAATACCATCATTAAAATAATAAATGTGGCCTCCTGCGCTTTTGTATAGAACAAGAAATTATCACTAATGAAGATGAAAAAAATAATATTGGCTCCAAGAATGAGGTGGGACTATCATTCAGATCACCCATGTTGAAGAAATACTGAAAATCTTCTCTTTTTGCTGACTGCAATCTGCTGCAGAATTGAACCTTTGAACCACTGAATCATTAATTTTAAAAAAATCACATTTTGCCAGCCAATTACTCAACATTCCATGACATGATCAATGATGTTAAAGGTTTTCAGCTCATTGTATTAAGCACAGACTATAAACAAAAAACAACTGTCAGATGATCTGGATGCATTGCTGATGAACTGCTGTTTAAAACAATTAATAATGAAGTAATGCTTGAAAACTAAGGGCAAAGGCCTAATTGATTTTTCAAAAGTAAGAACACTCTGCTCAATTAGTTAATAATTTGCCTACTAATTGATTTCTTCAAGGTGTCTGACTGGCAAAATTGAGAATGGTTCTATAATCACTATTCTTCCACAAAAGCTTGTTTCCAGGCATCTAGGAAGGCTGGAAGATCAATTTAGACTCCCATTAACAGTGTAGGAAACTTTTTCCAAGGAAGAAAAAGTAGCTATCAAAAACAAAGAAATCATCAACTAATAAAACTCTGGGGAGTGCTTTATGAAATGAACTAATGTGATGAAGAATACTAATAAATAGGAAAAAATAATGAAATATTGCAAATACGTTAGAAATAACAGGCATTTACCAAATGCAAAAAGACAAGTTTGAGACTGAGAGACTTATGATTAAAATGCTTTTAATTGCAGGTAATGAACTAAATAAAGAGAAATGAACATGAGGATGCTAAGAATTTTGCTAATTATGTTTTATTCCCTAATTCTATATTTTTACTGTATAGAGCAAAGATACACGACTTCGTGGTAATGAATCAGATGACTGGTGTGTAGATGATGTAACAGAGACTGCAGGTGCTAAAAACAAATCCAAAAGTACCCGGAGGGTGGACTGTAATACTAATAATATGGATATTAGTGGTTAACAGTGACTTATGCTCACTAAGTGGCAGCCACTTTGCTAAGCATTTTATGGAGATTAACTTGTTCCACCCTCACAAATCCTCTGAGAGGTTCCCTGTCCTTCCAGCTGGTTTGGAACTGGAATCCAGACAGGATGGCGGCAGGGTGCATGCATGCAGCTTCCAAGCTCTCCTTTATCAAACTATGCGCTGTTTTAGCACTTCACTTACATTTTTTTGTTTAATCTTGATACATCCCTCTGTGTTAGATACTACACACTGAGAAAGAAATTCTAACCATGTTATTTGCTCCAGGGCCACTGGGCTGAAATATGTAGTCTCTTAGGAATCTTCAAGCCTGATATCAGAACATAGGTCTTTGGGGTGAAGTAGGAACATATAGACCGGGTCCTACCATTGAAGAGCCTTTGACCTGTGATGTTTAATGGCTCTGCACTGCCCTACTTTTTCCCTTCATTCCTCTCTCATCTTTAATACAACAACAGGACTTCATTTCTTTTTCGGGAGTGCTATGAAAAGAGTTTTCACATATAAAAATTGTAAGTGAAAGTTATAAAGTAAGAAGATACACAGTGTATGAGCTCATGGTTTTAATTTTATGCAATGATGAAGGAGGAGGAAAAGAAGAGGAAGAAGAGGGAAAAGAGGAAGAAAGTAAAGGAGAAGGAGGAGGAGGGACGGGACAAGGAGGACAAAAGGAAGAGGAAGAAGACAAGGAGGAACAGGAGGAGAAGGAGGAAGAGGAGGAAGAGGAAAAGGAAGAAGGAGAACAAGAAGAGAAAGAGGGGCAGGAGGAGGAAGAGAAGGAGATGTTAGTTAAAAATGGCAAGCATAAGGCTGGGGCAGGAGGATTGCAAGTTTGAGCCCAGCCTGGGCAATTTAGCAACTTAGCGAGATCCTGTCTCAAAATATAAAAGTTTTTAAAGGGCTGGGAATATAGTTCAGTGCTAAGGCTCTAAGTCCTGGTGTGTGTATGTGTGTGGGGGGTGTCAGACATACTTTAGTTGCTGAGCTAAGGCCCTGGAAACAGTTTCTTCCTTAAGAATACCTGACAAGGCAGAGGACCAGGGACCAAGATGGCAGAGACGAGGCAGTTCAAGGTGGGAGCTGGCCCCAAGCAGAGGGGTAAGGGCTGGGATCAAGAATTTGACAGGACTGTGGTCTCTGACTTCACAGTTACCCATGAGGAGCAGCAATTCCTTCCATCAGTAATAAAGGATTCAAGGTGACCTGTCTTTCTCCTTTACTTTTCCTATCTTCTTATCTTCTGAGAAAATGGAGATGTAAATAGATTGAGGCAATGAACTACATTTTGTAGAATCAGGAGCGTCTGTATTTCTTCTTAGTTTATTCCTGAATAATCTTGGGTTGGAAGTGTCTTCTGCTAATAAAAGATGAGATGTTTACTTAGAGTTTTAAGATTCTAACTCAAAGTCCTCTCTTTCCTCATTTTAAAATTGGAAATCAGGATTCTTATTGCTTAGTGTGATTGTGAGGGTCAATCAGATAACATCCAATGTGGCTAGACATAATAACGGAAATGCATGTTAAAAAGTCTTTTTTGTGCTCCTGCCAGCCACACTAGGTCTCCCTCCTATTTACTTCCTGATTGCATTGAAGAGATAAGTGGTGTATCTAAGATCTGAAACCCAGCCATCCTTCTCTAGCCTCAATGCTTAGTTATTCAAGTAGAGTACTGCATCCTGCACATTTTCCTACTTTTTCCCTCTTCTCACTCCATAGATAGCTGTGAGTCATCTTGCCTAAGTGAAGACCTACAGCCCATTTTCCTTTTTCTCTTTCATTTTTCCCCTATAACTTTAGCCATATGCACTGCCTCTCGGAAAAGGATTACATTAAATACAGAGAACAGAATTATCCATTCTTTGGAGTTCAAATTTGCTCCTCAAACCCATAGATTAAGTAGTAGGCTAAGAATGATTTTCTTTGAATTTATAAAATATTTTCTTCTCTCTTTTCATCTCCTTTCCTTTGCTCCCCTTCCCTCCCTTTTCTGTTCTCTCTCTCCCTCCCTCTTCCTTTCCTCCCTTCCTTCCTCTTCCCTCTTCTACACACAGACGCACAGATATTTATTTGGTTTTTTGAATGTAAGGCCAAGTTCCAAAGAAACTAAGTTACAAATTGCATATCCAAACATTAGATTGAAGAGAAAATAATTAAGCAACGAGAACACAATCTAGATAACTAGATGAAGATTTTCTTCTAAGAAAAGAAAATCAAGTCAATAGCTGGTATGAGTTTATAACAAGGCAGTTCAAGCAATGATAGGCAGGTAAAAGGAAGACACAAAAGAAACCACAAGTGGGTTCATGGGGAATCCAAGGACAGAGAGACCCCAACCAATGAAACTCAGCTGTTGTCAAGTCTTAGAAAGATATCACCATGACAACTAGCATCAGAGTCTACATCCTGAAACAGAATCAGGACCACTGGCAGGATGTATCCAGGCTGAGAGTCGATCCTCTGGGCTTTCTTTAGCTACAGAAAGCAGGTAACAGCCACATAGAAGTGTCAGATGATCTGAAGAAGATCGGGGAAGTCCATAAGAGGAGACATCACACTAGAAGGAGTCTTTTACCAGGACAAGACAAACCTCAAGTGAGTGCATTTATTTGTTACTAGCAAGGATGAAGAACAACATAATTTTTCATGGAGGATGGTAGTTCAAGATAGACACACAAATAGTTACTTTTTCCTTTAAAAGTGTATATTTTTATACCTAATGAAAAGGTATATTTTATGGTCTATACACAGTTAATCCACACAATAAAAAGAGTTTAACTTGAGAAATGCCTAAATTCCTCCAGGTTCCTTAAAATGAACTAGAAGCTTTGTTGCAATGAATTGAAAAATATATATAGTGACTATTTTAGTCCATTTTATAACAAAATGCCAAAAACTATGCATTTATCATCAGCAGAAATTTATTTCTAAAAGTTCTGGATGCTGAGAAGTCCAAGACCACATCAGCATATGTGTTGCTGGTGTGAGCCTGCTTGTTGGTTTAGAGATGTTGCTTTCATCTTATGTCTTCTTAAGGTAGAAGAAAACACATTCTCTTGGGACTAATTAAAAGGGCACTAACTCCATTTTTGAAGGGTGTATCTTCATGACCTAATCACATTTCCTAGGCTTATCCCTCAGAATCATCATCTTGGTGTCAGAGTTCATAGGCTGAAGGGAGGCCTGGTCAGGTGAGGTTCCCAAAGAAAAGAACACATGTGGAGCAGATATTACAAAAAAGCAGGAACCAATCTTTATTTTGCAACAAAGCACTTGTAGTTTTTATCAGCTTACTGAGACATAGTAAGACAAAGCATTCTGGGCAACCTTGCAGGCCATATGGTGCATGCGTGTTTGTCTATGCTGATTCATTCTTATATAACAAAGCTCCACTGCGTGCCTGTGCTAAACAACAGGATTGTGTCCTCAGGTGCTCTCAAATCCCCTCAGATGCCTGTGCTTTGACACATCTCGTAGCAGCCCCCTATACTTGGTAGTCAGAATTTCAACAAATCAATTTTGAGGAACTCATATATACAGATCATAACATTAAGAATGATGCCAGTTTGTACTGGGTGTGGTGGTACACACTTGTAATCCCAGCACTTGGAAGGCTGAGGCAGGAGAATCACTGCAAATTCGAGGCCAGCCTGGATTACATAGTGAGTTCAAGGCCAGCCTGAACTACATAGCAAGATCCTGTGTCAAAACACAAAAGAATGATATCAGCTTGTACTTTTAATATGCCACATACCTACAATCTTGGCTACTCAGATTGGTGAAGCAAGAGGGTTGAAAGCAATATCGAGGCCAGCCTTGGCAAGTTAGTGCTGGCCAACTTAAGATCTGTCCCAAAATAAAATTTAAAAAGCACTGAGGGTGTAGCTCACTGATAGAGAGCTCTCCTGCCATGTGCAAGGCCTTGGTTCAATCCTCAATACTGAAAAAAAAATGCCCATTAAAAATATGTTGTGTAGATAGCCCAAATATTGAACTGACCCAAGTGTCCATCAAAGGATGAAAAGATACAACAAAATGTGGCATATGGAAGCAATGAAATATTATTCAACCTTAAAAAAGAAGATTCTAGGCCGGGGATTTAGCTCAGTGGCTCCACTGCCTGCCTCACAAGCACAAGGTCCTGAGTTCGATCCCCAGTACCAAAAAAAAAAAAAAAGAAGATTCTAATACCTGCTACAACATGGATAAAATTTGAGTCCATTATGCTCAATAAAATAATCTAGTCACAAAAAACCAAATATTTAATGATTTACTTACATGAGATGTCTATAATAGTCAAATTTATACAAGCAGAAAGTAGAAGGCAATTTCCCAGAGGCTAGGGATAAAGGGAACAGAGAGTTATTTAATACTTAATGGGTATAGAATAAGAAGTTATTTAGTATTTAAGGGTCACAAAATTTCAGTTTTGCAAGATGAAAAGAGTTCTCTGGATAGAAGTTAGTAATACTAGCACAAAAATGAAGGAGTTAAGGCAAAATATGCCAAATTGCTATATTGATTATTTCAAGATGAAATCACTTCAGAAACTAATTTCAGAAAGGGTCATTTGGCCTGTTTTTCCTTTCATACAGCAAGCCTTGAAGATTCTTTCGGGAGAGATGTCCTTCACATACCAAGGCTGGAACATAGCTTTGGTCACCAGAGGCTTATAAATGCGGCCGCAGTGAATCTGAATAACCAAACTCTGAAGTAACCCTTTCCTTTCACTCGTTTCTATATCACCTCCATCATCTGTTCATAACATCCCTAGAATTTACTATCCTAGTCCATATTTTTATATTTGTCCTGCCATTCCTTCACAAATTTATTGTTCTTTGTCTACAAAAAGTATAAGCATACCACTTTGGTCATTTCTTCAAATTTCGCTGTCTTATGAAGATCCCCATGTACACGTAAAATTAACAATACTTATCTTTTGGTCTTGTAAACCAGCCTTTGTATTAACTGAGTTTGAGATACAGCTAAAGAGTCCACATATGAACTAAAGGGGTGAAGGAGGATAGAGGGAATCTCTCCCCTACAATGTGAATGTACTTAATGTTAGTGAACAGTACACTTAAAATAGTACACTTAAAATAGTAAATTTTATGTTATGTGCATTTTATCACAGTTTTTTAAAGAATTAAGATAAAAGTACTCTGTGCCTTCAATATTTGTCTGCACAGCTCTGTCACGAAAATCATTAAAATACAACATCTTCTGTGGAAGGAAGTTATGTGACTACCCATGGCTCTGTAACTCCCAAGTTCACACACAATTCTCCTGAGGCTCAGGTCCAGTACTCTCTGCACTGTACTCTAATAAGTACACAAAAACAAGGAGAACATATACAGTCATCCAAACCTAATATATACAGAGTACACAAAAACAAGGAGAATATATACAGTCATCCAAACCTAAGTACAAAGTATGACATGAATGGTACTTATTAGGTGATATAACAAAAATTATTCTTTGCTGACCATTTTAATATTATCTCTGATCTGTGAATTTTAAAATGTTTTTAAATAAAATTATTTCAGTGTGTCTTTGATGCAAAATAATTCTAGTAAGTCTATTTACAGTCTTTGCTCTGTGAAATAATAAATCAGATTTACTGTTTAAATATTAAGTGGCTCATTTTCACTGGCTCCAAACCAAAAGATATTTATCCCTGTCTGCCTTTTAAAAATATAACCGAATTTCATGTGCTGCCCATTGTTATTGAAGTCCAATAAAATATCTATTTGTTGCATGCAAATATGAAATATAAAATAGATGGCTGTCATGAAAATTGAGAATTATTTTCACATTATAAAATATTTATGAAACATTGAAAATAAGTCATAGATTCCAATAGACTAAAAGCTTACATTCAAAGTGGCACAATGAACAAAGATACATTTATGATTACATATTTAAGAGCTTATTATATTACATTACATTCACGTGAGATTTTATTTTGCTATGTATTTAAAAGGAAATGGGACTTTCTGCCCCTCACAACCATATGTAGAAGGGAAGCAGCATTCTATGATAGAAAGAACATTGGCACTAGAATTGGGCAGCTCAGCTCTTCTGCCGTATGACTTTGAACAAGTCATTTCACTGGCCTTGAATTCATTTTTCTCCCCCAAAAAATGAGACAGTGAAAGCAGCTGGATTTGAATGTCTTTTCATTTCATCTTTTATATTCCCAGACCCAGAGCTTTGAGACTCTGATGTGCACACTGGATGCACTGCTACGTCCCGCCACCTCATGCCCACAGTGAATTTACATTTTTCCTTCAATCAAGTTGGACCAAACCAGTTTGACTCAAGTTTATCATTGCTGCAGCTGTTTGTTAATGATAGTGATAAAGACAGGTAAGATGCACTGACCACTCTCTGTGTGTCAGGCCCTACATGTGGCATGCTGGTTATAAAAACAGCATGAGTTTCTGAGCCTACCCCATATCTATCCCTCTGCAGCTCCCCCTATTTTGTTGAGTCTGTTTCCCATCTTTTCAGTTTAGGCTGGCCTTATGACATGTGTTTGCCAATAGAAAGCAGTAGGCATAATGATGCTCCAGGCCTGAGCCTAGGCCTCCAAGCTTGCTCTTAGAACTCTGTCACAGTGTGGGAATGAGACCAGTTTCCCTCCCAGCAGATGAAGGACACATAAAGCATGAGGAGAGCCCATCCAAGAGGAACAAATCGCCCTCATTAACCCACAGGTGGCCAGAGGTGCATGAGTGAGCCCTCAGGAGCCCAGCTCAGTCCAGCAGAACCATGAAGCTAAAATAATAAATGGTCATTGCGTAAGCCACCAGGTTCTGTGGCTGGTGATGTAGTGTCCTTGTGTCGATAATAACAGTTACCCTCCTCTAAGCACATCATATACTTTTCTCATTTACTCATGCAACAGCTTTATAGTACTATCTCACTGTAGAGATAAGAAAACTAGGTGCAAAGAGATTAAATGACTTGTCCAAGATTACAAAATTACTGTACCTTACAAATAAACACAAATAATAAAACACCATTTATGGCAATATGCATCATTATTTTATTGACCATAACAAAGAAAAACAATGATTTTTTTAAAAATATGCATCCTTATTTCAAGATAAGATACTTTCAGAATTAAAACATAACAAAGAAGTACATTTCAGAATGGAGGAAATGTGGGAGTAGGTACTGAAAACCAGGCCATTGGGCTAGGAATTACATCGCTTTGAAATAATTTGAGATTCTTAATACTTAAACAGTAGCTTAAGAATTGTATGCACTTTTTACAGTTTTCTAGAATAACAGGTAATGTGTTTTCTCCTCTTAAAAATCTTTTGTTAATACCTTGGGCTTCAAATTTTTTTCTTCCTACTTTTGTGAACTGTGCTATGTCCCCTACCCTCTAACCGGAACTTCTATACTCTTCTGTATACTTCAGTTCACATATTATTTCATTAACATTTTCTCTTCCTAAATCCATCTCTGGTAGATTGGTCTTCTAAAACTTCCTTCAATTTATCTATGTCCCTCATAAGAAATTAGATGCTCACTTACTAAATATAGAATTAAGACCTAATCACTAGTGCTGAATTAGATTAATTACCTTGCTTGTTTTGAATGTGACACTCATCAATCAATTAATATTCCACATATGTGTGATTCTCCCATTGTATTCCCTAAGACAGACTAATCCCCCATGGCTTTGGGGGGGTAGACAGATCAGGATCAAATATTATTTTTGTTCATTTTGTTGTGGGGTTTTTTGTCACCAGGAATCGAACTTGGGACCTTGTGCTTGCAAAGCAGGTGGCGGAACCACTGAGCTAAATCTCCAGCCCTCAAATATTATTTTTGTATGCTACTTGGTATTTATATAACCCTAGACAAGGTATTTAACATCTTTACATCCAGTGTCCTTGTATAAAAATCTATATAACATTCCAGCCTGTACTATTCTCGAACAGAGAAACACAATTAGTAGGAAGAGCGGTGCATGTGTGTTTCTCTGAGCACACATGTGCATGTGTGTACATGTGTCTATCTCTGTGTGTATGTGTGCATTACATAGAGTTGTGACAGCTGTTAAAACACCAAAATGAAACTTGTTTTCCTGTTGCCTAAAGTTAGCAAAGCCAGCAATCTGGAAGAGGAGATGAACTTGTGGGATAAACTGCAATCTACAAGTCTAAGAGAAATTCACAAGAATTTTCTGGAACATATACTGGTTTCTCATCGTCCCCAAACGTCCACCATTAACGATGTGGGGGTCCTACTCGGTAAGTTGCTCACTTCATCTGAGAACTAAACACACACCTGGACCAAGCGTTGGAGAAGCTGAAGGACTTACGAAAGTGAAGGGCACAAGTGCTGGAGGTGCTGCAGACTTGGCTGCTTCCCAGTAACAAAGAGTGAAAACCAGTTTATCCACTAGGGCGTGAGCCACAGCAGTGCCTGGCTTCCTGCACTCAGTGTTGCCATATGCAGCAAAAAACACAGCATGCCCAGTTAAATTCAAACTTCTGATAAATAATTTTAGGTGTGTTGCAAATACTACACACAAAGACTTTTTGACGTACATATGACCTATGCTGTATGGGAACATACATATAAAAATTATTTTTGTTTTTCTGAAATTCAAACTTAACTAGGCAGTCTGTATTTTATTGGCTACCTTACCTTCACTGAGCTTCGGACTTTAAATATGTTATTGACTTCTACTTTATATCTGTCTCCCAATGCACATGTGAAAATGTGTCTTATGGGCAATAAAAACTGTAATGAGATACCACGTCAAACCGAATGGCAAGGCCACAATCAAAAGAACAAAAAACAATAAGTATGGGTGAGAAAAATCAGAATGCTGTGCACTGTTAGGAGTAATGTAAAAATGCCACCATTGCTATGAAAAAAGTATGGCCACTCCTTAAAAATGTTTAAGTAAACTACCACGTGGTCTCGCGATCTTACTCCTGGGCATACGATTCCATACTGAAGTGGAAGAGGATTAGCTAATCCTAACAGCTATTTTCAGGGCACATCTTAGTGATAAATTATTTTTAGCAAACTACCTTATAAGTTAAGAACCAAAAGGATGGATAATCGCCCACGTCCGGAAAAAGGTGAGTGATAAACTATTCTGAATGAAATAAGGAGGAAGTATTGATTATCTGAGAGAGAAAGGAAACACAAAAGTAAAATAGAGCAGAGAAAGAAGGGAAAAGAAGGGAGTGAGAGCAAAGCAGGGAGTGCAAAGTTTTGCTCAGAGCCATGCTATTTAATGTTCCCCTTGACAATTTTACTTCTCAGCCAAATAAATCCCTTCTCTGTTTCCTTCCATTCTACCAATATCCTGTACACACCAGCAATGTCTTTCTCTCTTGCGTACCGCATTCATAAAGGATATGAGGAGACTGTTTTCATTATCATTGTTTAGAAAGAATCCAGGTGTGTTAACTTTGACTCTGAAAAAAATCAAGAAACCTCAAATTCAAAGGAAGAGGCAATCATGAGACTACTAGCTACCTGGGAATTCAACAAGATCAAGAAAGTGTTGGAGTTTCCACAATGATTTGAAAGTAAATTTTTTAGTTTCAAATATCTTCATTTAAAATCTATCATTTAATTACCCACAGTACCCACCATTGATATTTCTGGGTAAACTTTCAGTCTTTTTTTCTCTTTTTTGTTTTTAGTGCATGTTTGTGACACATAATGAATACATTCATTTTGGGGAGTTGGTACATGTACATAACACATCTTAATTCTTTTTATGTCTCTTGCTCATTTCACCCCTCTCTCTGCCCTCCATCTCTTGGTCTTCTCATTTGCAAAAGATCTATCCCTTGGTTTCCTATTATCTACATTTTATTTTGCTCTTTATTTATACTTTAGGTTTCTCATATATGAGAAGCCATGTGATAGCTAAGCTTGTGTGATTTATTTCACTTAAAATTATGGATTCAAGATGGACCCATTTTCTTTCAAATGACTCAAATTTATCCTTATTTATAGCAGAGTAGTACTCCATTGTATATAAACACGACATTTTCTTTAACCATTCATCTGTTGATGGACATATAGGCCTCTCCCAAGATTTAGCTATTATGAACTGGACTGGAATAAACATGGGAATGCAATTGTCACTGTAATATGATGTCCTTAACTTTTTCAAGAAGATACCTAGTAAGAGACTGGCTGGGTCAAATGGGATTCGTAGTTTTAGTTTTTGAGGAATCTCCATACTGATTTCCATAGTTGTTGTACTAGTTTATATTGTTGGTGGGAATTGTTGGTGGAATTGTTCCTTTTTCCTTGTAGCTTCACAAGTATCTGTTATTATTTGATTTCTTTTTTCTTTCTTTCTTTCTTTTTTTTTTGATACCGGGGATCTAACTCGGGTCCTTGCATTTGCACAGCAGGCAGCGAAACCACTGAGCTAAATCCCCGGCCCATTATTTGATTTCTTGATGGTAGCCATTCTTTCTGTAGTAAGATGGAATCTTAGCATTATTTTAATTTGCATTTCTCTAATGGCCAAAGATGTTTACCATTTTTTCACATATTTATTGGTCATTTGCACTTTTTCTACTGAAACATGTTTATTCAGTCAATTGCCCATTTTTTTAGTAGGCTTTTATTTGGGTGGTCTATTTTTTATTATTTTAGATATTCTAGATATTAATCCTCTGTTCAAAGTGTGCCTATCAAAACTTTTTTCTCATCCTATAGGTTGTGTCTTTACTCTGTTAGTTGTTTCCTTTGCTGTGCAGAAGCTTTTAAATTTGATATGATCCCATTTGTTGATTCTTGATGTTATTTCTTATGCTACTGGGGTTCTTCTGTTCAGAAAGTCCTTGCTTATGCTTGTGACTTCAAGGGTTTACTTATTTTATCTTCCAGCAGATGAAGTGTTTCTGTTTTAATGTTTAGATCCTTGGGGATTTTCAAAATGGCTGAGTGGTGAGCAACAACACAGTTCAGGCTCTGAGATTCAGAATACAGATGCTGAAAAATAACAACTTGGTGAAGAAAATAAAAAAGAGAAGTCAATCCTCAGGAATCAGATAGCAACTGACAGAGAACTTAAACACTACAGAGAAGTTGAAAAGGTGGACTACAACCCAGAGAAGGGAATCAAACAGTGTGGACTTTCTCCCAGGCCTGACTCTGCTGAGGGAAGGTAAGCATTGAGAGATTCAGGGGTCTCCAGGGAGAAACAGTGGTGGTGGACTTGTTCTCTTCAGGGACAGGACAGGGTTTTGCTCCAATGGATGTCTGTACACACAGCAGGCAACAGCTGGACAATGATACTACCACCAGTGGCCACCATATCACTGGAGAAAGTGTGGGGTGGGGGTGCCATTCCAGGAAAGGGCTGAGTGTTTGAATCTGGGACTCAGAACAGCTGCAGGATGACTTCACTACAGGTTTCCCAGTGTTACCCTCCCAAAGTGACTGGAAGAGAAACAGCCACACGAGACAGCTGCGGACAGGAAGTGGGAGGGAGAAACCTCTTGAGGGTACTGACCTTGGGCCAGGAAGGACACAGGCTCTACTCCCTGTGGCAAAAGGCCACAGCTTGAGTTGCTCTGGGTTTTAAAGTCTCAGCCTTGAGTACTTGAGCCTCTTGTACTTCCTGCATCTAGCACAGATCTGGGTTTTGACTGCCTTCCTTTTCTATTGGTGTGAGTGAGGACAGTGCCACAGCCTGGTTTAACAAAGGGGCCTCTGGAATAGAGGGGGAAGCTCAAGAAACCACAACTCTTGGGGCTAGGCAGAGAATACCAAAAATTGCTAGTCTCCAAAGTTGCATGTACTAGAGGGAAACTACTCACTCAAAATACAGAGAAATTTTTTATTTTATAGTCTCTCCCCCCCCCCTTTCTTCTTCACTGCCTTATTAGAGTTTGAGGTATTTTCCTTTGTTCTTTGTCCTTGTTTTTCTTTCCGTTTTAATTTTTTTCCTTTTCCTTCATTTTCCTTTCCCCCTCTTTTTCCTACAATTTTTTCCTTTTATCTTTTTTACTTCTATTCTGTCATTTATTTTTCTTCCCTTTTCTTTTATTTCTTGTCTTTTTTCTATTACATTTACTTAATGTCTTTCTACTCTTTAATAGGATCTTTTGTCTAATGGGATCTTTTGTCTCACTTCTTTCTTCATCTCCTATAGTTTACATTTTCAAATTTTTCTTCTTGTATTCTCCCATTTTCAACTTTTTCTATCTTCTATAGTATAAGCACTAACCTTTATTAATCTTTAAATAGCTGTATATAATTTCTGTCTAATTCTTTTCTACCATTAATGAAGATACAGCTGTCATATTTAGTACACACTGCTTTATGTCAGTATCTAGGTTATCTTAGTGTTTATCCTATAATTGTGGGTTTCTTTTCTTTGGTTAAGGGTGGTACATTATTAGTTTTTATGGCAAGTCAATAACCCGTTTGTTTTGGATGCAGCTGGTTGGCTTGATATTGCCATGGTCACATAATTGTTGCTATAAATGGGTTTTCTCTGTATGCCAACACTAAGATTACCTTTGTGACATTAACAATACTACAGTCCACTCCCAGGTAACATGGAGTTGAGTGAACTATGTAGCATCCTCCCCTCCCAAATTAACAGAGGTGGTTGGATTGTGGGGGAGAAGCAATGAACTATAGATAACCACACTCAAGGTGCATCACTGAAAAAAAAACTACCTAAAAAGATCTCCATACTAGCAACAAAGAGTTGCCCACAAACCTGAGCATAAAACAAAACAAATAACAAACACAATAGAAACATGAAACAAGGCAATAAAATGCTTCCCAAAATTCCCAGCTCCCACAAAACTGATGTGTGAGCTAGAGAGGGAGGATAGCATAAATCACATATGGGATCATGAGAAAGGATAATAGAAGAGATGAAAAATCAGGTCAAACTCAGCAGGATCGCAAAAGATATGACTAAATAGATAATGGAAGTAATAAATGAAATAATCAGGGAGTCTTCAGAAAATTCTAATAAAAAGTAACTGAGCTAATCAAAATGATATAAAACATGATTAACCACTTTAGCAAAGAATTACAGTCTATGAAAAGGTTTCAACCAGTAACACAGGAGATAAAAAATTACACTGGAAGTATGGACAGCAAAAGCACCCAATTTGAGGATAGAATAAGATCAACTATTCAAAGTTATCTTAAAAACAAGAGGAAATAAAAAATGGATCCAAAAGCTGCTAGATGACACAAAGAAGACTAATCCAAGATTAATTAGAATTAGTGAAAAATCAGAGGACAGCACAAATGTATTATTTATAAAAATAATAGCAGAAAACATCCCATATTGCAGAAAGAAATAAGCAAATATACAGATAAATGAGATATATAGAACCCCAAATAACCATAAGCAAAAGAAAACATCTGTGCTTCACATCACATTATAGTCAAAATATCAAAAGTGCAACACAAGGACAAAGCCTTAAATGCTGTTAGAGAAAAGCAATGAATTGCTTATAAAGTTAAACCCATTAGAATTATAGCAAATTTTGCAACAGAAACCTTAAAGGCCAAGAGGATTTGGAATGAAGTGTTTCAAGCCCTAAAAGATGCAAACTGTCAATCTAGATTTATATGTTCTACAAAACTTTCCTTCAAAATTGATGAAGTAAGGTATTTCCATGACAAAGAGCACATCAAGAAATCGTGATCATCAAACCAGCATTACAAAAAATTCTTGAGGATATCCTAGAAAGAGATAATGGCCAAATAATGCCAATATGTCAAATAGAATGAAAACATCTGGCATAGTGAGCAGTTAAACAGAAGGGGGAAAAAAATAAGGAAATGAGCAACAGGAATATAATGCAATGGCAAGAATAAGTGAATACCTTTCAATAATAACTCTCGATGTAAATGGTCTCAATTCTTCAATCAAAATATATGGAAGGTTGGGCTGGGGATTTAGCTCAGTGGTTTCACTGCCTGCTGTGCAAATGCAAGGACCCAAGTTTGATCTCCAATACCCAAAAAAATAAAACAAACATGGAAGGGCAGAATGAATGAAGAAACAAAACAAAACCATATGCAGAATACCAAAAAACCCCCACATTTAATTAAAAAAGAAATTCAGAGATTAAAAATCAACAGATAGAAAACAAAATACCATGCAACAGGAACCAGGTAAAAGTAGGAGTAGTTATCCTAATTTTAGATAAATTTGAATTTCAAACCAAAACTGACCAGAAGATAAGGTCACTACATATTGGTTAAGGGAAAAATTCAACAGGAAAATGTAATAATTATAAACAAAGATACATCAAATGCTGTCATGCTCAACTTCATAAAACACTAAATGACACAAAAATCAGATAAACATCAACAAAATAATAAAGGGAGGACCTCAATACCCTACTGTCAGAAATAGATCAACTAGAAAAAAAAATCAACAGAGAAATTTCAGAGTTGACTGAAACCTTCAAACAAATAGATTATTCTATCCAATAACAGAATACAGGTTTTTCTCAGCAGCACATAGGACTTTCTCCAAAACAGACTTCATGTAACCCCATAAATCATACAAACATAAATGTAAAAGAATTGAAATTATCCCATGTATATTATCAGATCATAGTGCAATGAAACTAGAAATCAATGGCAAAAGAAACCATAGACATTGTCCAAACACAAGGAAAGTAAACACAACCATATTGGATAACCAATGGTCACAGAATAAATCAAGGAAGAAATTAGACAGTTCCTAGAATCAAAGAATAATGAGAGTACAACATGCAGGAACCTATGGGACACAATGAGAGCAGTAATAATAGGCAAGTTTATTGCTAGGAATACTTATATCCAAAAAAATAGAGCAAGCTCAAATAATCTAATGGTTTACTCCAAGGCAAGAGAAAAACCAGAACAATCTAAATTTAAAGCTAGGAAATAAGGAAAGAAATTATAAAGATGAGAAATGAAATTGTGACTAAAAAACAATACAAAGAATCAATGAATCAAAGAGCTGGTTCTTTGAAAGAATAAACAAAATAGACAAACCTCTAGCCAATCTCACCAAAAAAAAGAAAGAAAAAAGAAAGAAAGAAAGAAAGAAAGAAAGAAAGAAAGAAAGAAAGAAAGAAAAGAAAAGAAAGAAAGAAATAAAAGATCTAACTCAAATGCAGTTAGAAATGAAAAAGGAGAAATCACAATTGACACCACCAAAATCCAGATTAGAAGTAACTACTTTGAGAATGTGCACTCTAATAAATTGAGGAGCAAGAAGAAATGAGTAGATTTCTAGATGCCTATGAATTACCAAGACTAAAGCAAGAAGATATAAAAACCCTGAAAATTCCAATAACAGGCAATAAAATTGAAGCCAAAAAAAGTGCCCATGTTTCAGTGGCTTTACTGCTGAATTATACAACAACTTTAGGGAAGATCTAATGTCAATACTCTAATTTAATGAAATTGAAAGGGAAGGAATATTCTCAAAGTCATTCTTGGAAGTTGGCATTACTCATTTCAAAATCAGCAAAAGAGCCATCAAAAAAAGAGAACTATAAGCCAATCTTTTTGCAGGAAAATAGATGCAAAAGTGCTCAACAAGATATTAGCAAACAGAATGCAACAAATCATCAAAAAGATCATATAACATTGACCAAGTAGGATTCATCTCAGGGATGCAGGGATGCTTCAACATATGTAAATCAACAAATTTAATACATCAAATAAAGACATACAAGGACAAAAAAGTCACATGATCATCTCAATTGATGCAGAAAAAGCCTTTGACAAAATCCAATATCTATTCATGATAAAACAAACCTGAACAAAGCAGGTATAGGAGGACCTTATCTCAATGTGATAAGAGCTATTTATAATAAAACAATGGCAAACATCATTCAAATGGGGAAAAGCTGAAATCACGTCCATTATCACCATTATCACCATTATCACCCTGTTCAATATAGTTTTCGAAACATTAGCCAGCACAATCAGGCAAGAGAAAGAAATAAAAGAGACATGTACAAGAAAGCAGGAAGCCAAATTATTATTATTTTCCAAGGACATGATCTTCTACATCAAAAGCCCAAAAAATTCCACCAAAATACTCCTAAAATTAATAACCAAATTCAGTATCATAGCAGGGTGCAAAATCAACATACAAAATTCAATAGCATTCCTATAAACCAATGATGAACTCACTGAGAAAGAACTTAGAAAAACAATACCATCTACAGTAGCTTCAAGAAAACTCAAATATTTAGGAATTAGCCTAACCAAGTGTCTTTTAGTTTCTTTTCTCATTGCTAAGACAAAATACCCAATACCCAATGTTAAAGGAGGAACAGTTTATTGTGGCTTGTTTGTAGAGGTTTCAGTTCATAGTTGGCTGGCTACAATGTAGGGGAGCATGGCAGAGAACAGAGAAAAGGGGAGCATGACAGAGAAGAAACAGTTCATGGCAGGCAGAAGGCAGGAGTGCAGCAAGGCAGCTAAGTAGCAAGGAAGCAGCAGTAGCCAGTAGCAAGCAAGAACAGCATCCCTCTTTCTGTTCCTTATATTCTATCCAAACTACCTGCACTTAAGGGCATTATCCACACCCAGAACTATACCAAATCATTCAGTGGACTAATTTAGTAATCACATACCTTACTTCCAGCATCACATACTTAATCCTAGCATCATACACTTAATCCTAGCATCATACTCTAGATCCAGCTACCTCAGAAAAGCCTCATGTAAGAGCACATGATGTTTTGAGAGGCCATCTAAACACAAGCTGTAACACCAGGAAGTGAAATACCGCTCCAGCAAAAACCTAGAGTATTCTGAAAAAGGAGATTGAAGAGGACATCAGAAAATAGATGCCCAAGCAGAACCAATATACTCAAAGTGATATACAGATTTAATGCAATACCAATCAAAATAGCAATAGCATTCTGCCCAGAACTACAGAAAACAATCCTAAAATTCATGTGGAACCAGAAGTGACCCAGAATAGCAAAAGCAATTCTGGGTGACAAAAGTAAAGTAGAAGGCATCACAATCCCAGATTTGAAGTTACATCACAAATCTACAGTGATAAAAATAGCATGGTACTGGCTGACATGTGGATCAATTGAGCAGAGTAAAGGATGCAGCTATTTAAACTTTAACAAAGGGGCCAAAAACATCCACTGGAGGAAAGATAGTCTCTTTAATAAATGGTTCAGAAGAAACTGGCTATCCACATGTAGGAGGCTGAATCTAGACCAATAGTTCACCATTACTAAACTAAAATCTAAAAGGATCAAAGATCTAAACATTACACTAGAAACACTTAATATTCTAGAAGATAAAATAGGCAAAACTCCTAAAATCATTGGCAAAGCAAGAACTTCCTAAAAAGAACCCCAATCGCCCAAGAAATAATACCAAGAGTCAACAAATCGAATCATATCAATTTAAAAGCTCACTGCACAGGAAAGGTAACAACCAACAGAGTAAAGACACAATCTACAGAATGAAAAACATTGCCAGCAATTCCATAAAGTATAAATGTCTAGAATGTATAAAGAAAAAAATTAGAACCCAAAATAAAACATTTTATCAAAAAATGGGCAACTGAAATGAATAGAAACTTCTCAGAAGAACTACAAATGGCCAATAAAATCATTAAAACATGTTCAACATCTCTGATCATTAGATAAATACAAATTAAAACAACACTGAGATTCCACCTTACTACAGAAAGAATGGCCATAATCAAGATATCACATAATAAAAAAATGCTGGGAAGATTGTGGGGAAAAAAAGGAATCTTTCTATATTGTTCATGGGAGTGTAAACTAGTAAAGCCACTATGGAAAGCAATGTGGAGAACCCATTTGACCCAGGTTGTCCCCTTCTAAATATCTTCCTAAAAGAAGGAAGATATCATATTATGGTGATATGCACATACCCATGTTCTTATCAGCCCAATTCATCTTAGAAGATGTTTGTGTATGTCCACCAACAAATGAATGGATAAAGAAAATATGGTAGCTATACACAATGGAGTACTACTCTGCCGTTAAGAAGGATAAATTTGAGTCATATGTAGTAAAATGGGTACACCTGGAGACCATAATGTTAAGTGAAATAAGTTAGACACACAAGCTTAAAGACCACATGGTTTCTTTTAGATGAGAAACCCAAAATATAAACAAAGGACAAAATAAAAGTTAGAGAAGAGGAAGTGGGGAGATAGATCTTTTTCAAATGGTACAGGACTAAAAGATGGAGGGAGGGGAGCGAGGGAAAGGGCAGGGGATGAAAAATGAATTATGGTGTGTAATGTACATGTACCAATTCCCCACGAGGAATGTGGTCATTATGTACCTGTCCTACAAATATGCACTAATAAATAATTTTAAAATAAAACAAATAACAAAATCCCGTTACAAAAACCAAGGGGTTGGCTGGAAAACAAATTAATCTCTGAGCAGTAACTGTTGGGAGGTGACTACTCAGAAGGCCATGGAGCCCTGATACTGTCCTTCAAAGTGAAAGCATTCACTGAATCCTGCAGAATTAACCACAGTCCTATGGGAGAAGAAACCATGCCCAGGGCTGCTTAGTGTAAGGAAAATAATAGAACCCAAAGCTGGGATCCCAAAGATCTTGTTACCAAAAAAAATTATTCTTTACAATTGTTAGAAAAAAAGTACAGGAAGGAAGACTTTACACAAGGCCACTGCAATAGCTGCAGCGAGCACTGCAGGGGCATTTTGGAGTGAGAAAGAGCGTGGGCTCAACTGGGACTCTAGGGTGGGCAAATGGGAATTCATAGGCAGTGAGCACTGGGAGGCCAATGGAGGGAAGGTGGCTAAGAGGAAACTTCAGATTTAAAGGAAATTCTGGCCAAACTGGACTAACAGGATTCTTGCTAAGTGCAGGCCAGGGGTATCAGACATCATCCCGGGACACAGGTAAGGAATGAAGAATCATCAGCTAGGAGAGCAGCGATCAGATATCATGGGTGAGGGATTCTTTCTAAACAGATCTAGCAAGGTTCTTTACTAAACGTGGATTTATACAAATAGGACTAGAAGGTTCAGAAGCCTGACTAAAGTTTGGCCAAAGAATGTAATAAATATTTGAAGTAATATAGACATGGTTTACAGTACAAGGGAGGATGTGCATAGGTTATGTGCAAATATTACATCATTTTATATAAGGAACTTGACCATCTTCAGATTTTGACATCCACGGGAAAGTCCTGGACAAATCTCCCATGGATACTGAGGGGTGACTGCATTGCTATCCATATATTAGTTAAATTAAATATTACATAGTTATTCATTATATATTACTGCTGATTTGAATGAGTTTATATACTAATGCGTGCATATATACACACTTTAATTTGAATATTCCATGTTTAATTTAAGGCCACAACTTCTGGGTATCATTCTATTCACATTCCCTTTCAGTCTGAAAATGCATTGAGCTGCAGTATTTACACTTTTGGTTTCTATACTCTTCAGAAATACAATAAATAAGTCAAAAAAGCTAACATGATTGAATAACAAGACTCAGCACTGGAGCTGGCTTTTCTCTTTTGTAAATCATTATGGACTAATAGTTTTTCGATTCACAGTGTGTCAATTGACCAGAGCCATTATCCTCCTTTTGGGGCTCCAGTTATCTCAAGCACACCTTAAATTGGCTCCTGTGGTCTTCTAACATGATGCTATTAATCTTGTACAGCCTCCTTGCTTCTGGGCATAACTGGGTGCTACTCCTGGCCCACATGATGCCTTCCAGGCCCTGCACAGAATCAACTGTGGTGCTCAGGGCACCGGAGCACAGCACACAGAGACTCTGCCCCCTGGTCACAGGGCTAAAAATGAAGTTCCCCAGATCCCAGCTCCAGCCCACGGAATGGTCTGAATTCATGCAATCATTCCAATTCACTTCTAATGGAGCAGCATTCCTATTGAAGCTACTAATTCGAAAATAAAGCATTTTTAATATTAGACTACAAATCTTCCCATGAAACAAATTAATTGTATGTTAGTTTTATGAATACAATAAGAAGACAGTTCTGCAATAACAATTTAAAATGCAACCTGAACTAAAACAGCTACCAAAGTTCAAATATTTAGGCAGGTTCTTTTGCTTTTAGACCACATTCTCTTGGGTATTTGCAGTCAAATTAATTTATTCTAAATTTCCTCAGAGTCCCTCGGTTTATGTGGCTATATTGTCTAAGTACTTATCTGATGGATGCTTTGGTGTGACTGTTTAGTTTGCTTCCATATTGAGGATACTGGGGTCTGAACAGACATACTGGAAAACTCTTTAAAAGTAAAGGCTTTCAACCACTCCCCCTTCCTTCTAGATTATTGTTAAAGCAGAAAAGAGAAGATCCTTTCCAGTAGACCACTCTGAGATAACGCAAAACCTCAGCTCACTCTCCACACTTCTTATGTACAACAGTTTTATTTCACCACCAAGAGACTGTCTATCATGCATATGACACCTACATAATCCATGTAAATACAAAATATAAATACATGTTTAATACATATACTTATATATAATGATTATCTGAATAAACTATTTCTCTTATTTTTTCTTGTCTAACAATAGAAACATACATATTCATTTTTGTTAACACTACCAATTACTATCTTGTCCTTAAAGCTTTAAAATTCATTTTTCTCTCTTTTCTGACAAACAAGCTCTTCTTTGTTTTAGGATATACAACTTTCCTTTATAAACTTAATAAATTATTCTAGCAATTGTTATGTTAACAATTACAACATATAAGTCCAAATAAAATTACAAAATTGGACCTCAGTGGAAAGTAATTGTAACTATTTTCCTGCTTGAGTAACAGCCAAAATCTTTTTAAAATCATAGTTTTTGATGTATTTATTATTGCTAAGATCATAATGCTGACTTCATTTATTACTACTGGGCCCACATTGGTCATTTAAATTATTACTAATAGCTTAAGGTTGTAAATTAGCAGCTCTTAGGCTCTTCCAGTTCACCAAAATGTTTGGTTCATGCGCTATTAATCTACATTACATTTTTATTACAAAAAATACACATAATATAAACTCTATCATCTTAATCATTTTTAATTGTCCAGTTCATTGGTATTAAGTACATTCACACTGAGGTGCAATCAATATCACTATCCATTTCCATTATGCTATTTATCTTACAAAACTGAAACTCTGTCCCCATTAAACAACTCCCCATTCCACCAAAATGCTAAGCCCCTGACGCCCACCATTCATCTTTTTGTCTCTATGAATTTGACTACTGCAGGTATCTCATATAAATGAGTCACACAGTATTTATGTTTTTTGTGGCTGACTTAATTCACTTAGTATACCTCAAGGTTATGTTGTTGCATGTGTTCAGGATTCCTTTCCTTTTAAAGGCTAAATAATATTCCATTGTATGTATAGATAATGTTTTGTTCATTCATCTACTAAAGGAAATTTGGCTCCCTTTCATATTTTGGCTATTATGAATAATGCCATTATGAACAGGAATGTACAAATATCTAGTTGACACCCTATCGTCAATTGTTTGTGAATATATACCCAGAAATAGAATTGTTGAATAACAGGAAAATTCTACAGGAATTGCTATAGTGCTTTTCATAGTGGTTGAACCAGTTTACACTCTCATCAATAGTGGATAAGCATTCCAATTTCTCAACATCTTTCTTGCTATTACTTTGTTTTTCTGGGTTTTTGATAGTAGCCATCATAGTAGTAAGAGGTGGTGTTTTATTGTGATCTTGATTTGCATTTCTCTAATGGCTACAGTTGTTGACCATCTTTTCACCTGCTCATGAGCATGTCTTCTTTGGAAAATTATCTATGCAAGCCCACAAAATCTATTGAGATTGCTTGATCTAGGAATCCAAGAGTAGCCTTACAGCAGAGACATCCACTAAGAGACCAGAGCTACAAAGATGATCAGTTCGAACAAGCTATGAGGAAGAAAGAGGTGCGGTGGACCCACTGAGATCAGAGGCCACACTGTGCCCTAACCAGTCTGAAAATATGAAAAAGTTATAGGCCCAGGCTCTCAATCCTGGACTATTCCCAATTCTTTCATTTCTACTTAGGTGAGTCTCTGAACCAAACCTGAAAGAGTTAAGGACCTTTAACCACTCCAGAACCCAGCATCTTCCACTTCATGTCATCCGCCCCAATAAATAAGCTCATGCTTTACTCCTAATAACTGTTACATATCCTTTAATCAGAATAAGATCTCAGCGTTGGTCCTTGCACCTAAATTCTCACCTTGTAAAAACATCTCAGTGCTCTGGGACTTCCAGGACTATAGATCAACTTGCTCATGATAACTAGCCAGTCGCTGGGACCTTGCTCCCTATCAACAGACTTTCTGCTTGCTGACTCTCTGACTGCATAATTTCTGAACCTTACAAGGCCAGGAACAACTTTGAGTTTACCCTGATCTCACCAGTGTTCCAGTCCTTGTTTTACAGTGATATACAAAGGTTTATTCATTTAATTGTCTCTTAAATTTCTTAATAGCATCTTTTTATTTCCCTGTTAGGACAACTGCCTGTTTTACAGTGAACTTCAGAGAAACTGCTATGTGAAACTAACACTGTTCTCTATTGGTATGTTTTCTAGGTACCATGTTCTTCTTCATCTTTTGGATTTCCAAGCAGCAGCTGCATCTCCAATTTCTAAGATCTCTCTAGTTGGACAATTCCATTTACAGAAACTGAAAGATGCTCCTCCACTAGGTCCAAAACATGACCCTAGCCACACTGTGACCACAGAAATTTGTTTGATCTCACTAGGAATGATCTCTGAATTACCCTCTCCTCTTTAATTTGGGCTCAAACATTGTTTTTACAAATAAAATATGACAGAAGTGACTATGGGTCAAGTTTCAAACCTACAAATTGGCAGCTCCCAATTCCTGTCTCTTGGAACACTTACTGTTGGAGCCTAAAATACCATGAAAGAAGTCTAATGACTGCTTGACAGATCATCCAGATAGGCCTGAGACTACCTAGAGAGAGAGAACAAACCAACTCATCCCAGGTTTCCAGCTTTCCCTGACAAGGAACCAGACATGTGAGTAAAATGCTCATGGCTCCTCCAAACTGGACCAGCCACCAGTTTAGAAACACCACTCAAACCCAGTTGCTACAATATGGAGCAGAAGAATCACCCTGCCAAGCCCTGTCCAAATTCTTAACCCGAATATCATGCCCTATAAATTTATTGTTTTATAAACCCAATAGAATATCTGTTACACAGAGATTGATAACCTGAAAAAGTAGATGGCATTAAAATGGGACTTCTATATCCAACAATAGTGCAGTCTACATATTCTGAAAACCTTGCAATTACAAAACACTTTAAAATACTGGATAAACATTTTTCCCAAATTATTTTAAATGCATAGCTAAGCTCACAGGAGAATACAAGAAGATTTAGAAGGGAAGGATCCCAGAATAAATGTAGACTAGTAAGCAGGCACTGAAACTGGCAGATGCCCCAAGGGCATTGGCTGACCTCCAAAAAGAAAGAGCCTTCAGTTTTTATTGGCTGAGCGAAATTCCTATGCCTTCACAGAACAGGGAATTGAAATGAAGATTCTGAATAAAGCTAAAAGCCTAAAGGTGTACCCTATATGAGATCTGGATAGAAAAATACTAGCCCTGTGACAGGATGTAACTATGAAACTATTTTTTACCTTGAGTGAAGCAAAAAACAAAAAGAACATCTCCTCTGAGAATCTGTTAGCAGAAGCAGTCCTGCCACAATGTATACATATATCAAAACAACACATTGTGCTGCATAGGCAGTAGAGTTATTACTTGTCAATTTTTTAAATAAAAGTACAATAATGACAAGAAGCAATCCTCAAATGGATTGAGTTTCCAATTCAAAACTATCTGCATGCTCCAAAAACTCTAAGAAATTAATGTTAAGTGGCCTGACCTTGGGAACAGATCCATGTACCTGGCAAAAAGAAAGGCAAATCCCTGGTAAGGAATAGACTCGCAGTTCCAGTCTAATAGGGGTCTCATACATAAAGACAGTGGTAGGCTGGAGCTGGCTTCTGCAGACTAGTTTGACAGAGGCAGTTGTGTGCACCTCTTCCCAACTTCAGAATTATGTCAAAATTTTAAATTGGCTACCATAGGAACAATTTCACCATAGAAACTGGCAAATCCCACAAACTGGACTTTTTAAAGTGGGAGCCAGTTAAGAGCCAGTCTCATATACATAGACTCACTATTCGAAACACTACAAACAAAAGTCAGCAGAAACAAAAACAGCTAGGTTAAACTTCAAAAGCCTTCATATAATCAAACTATAAGATAAAGATCATAAAATGAGAATATTTCATATGCTGACAGTAAAGAAAAAGTCATAAACATGGGCAAATGATTAAATAGATATCAAACAGAATTTAAGATAGAGGAAACAATAAAATAAAAGGACTTGAGAATTTGTATTTAGTAATTTATATCCTGTGAGTAAGTTTATAAATATAAGGGAAAATTTAACCCTGTACTACTTTTGCTGGCTGCAATTCTGCCTTTGCCCTGTTCTGCTGGTGCGACCATTTTTTTATTCACTGTTCAGGTGGAGTTTTATAACATATATGATGAAACAGTTCCTACTGCAGTTTGGTAGCATTTTATACTGCTTTTTGGAATTTTATTATGAAATCCGTCATCCTTACAAAACTTAAAGATCTCATCTAAGTGTACAACAAAAATAAGAAATATAGATTGGGCCTTCACCTCTAGTTTCTGATCCAGAAGTCCTAAATCCATGGGACTTTTCCTGGGTAATAGGAATGTCTTCTGTTCTAATGACATATAAATAACCTTAGGCCAGTATGCACAAAGAACAAATTTTAATGAGAAGTCTAGAATTTTCACCTCCAAGGGTTGGAGATTGAGTTAATAATCAATCGTGCCTGTGTGATTCAACCTCCATAAAAATCCTTCTTCATCCCACTTTTAATGGTGTCTTTATAGGAAACCAGTAATAGTAAGCCAAAGTGTTCTCCTGAGATCAAAACCAAGGAAGGGGAAGTGGGAATCTCCAGCTTCTACCTCTGGGGTCAGAGCACAGAGGAGGCTGCAACCTGTGATGGCATCTGAAGTAGGCATCTCCGGGCCTGAGCCAAGAGCTCTCTGTTAACTGAGGGGTCAGAACTAAACCAAATTTCAGGACACTTGGGTAGTGTCCAGAGAGTTTTAGAATTGGTTAATGTGAGAAAAAATATCCACATATTTTCTGTGTATTTTGTCATGAAATATATTAAACTTACAAAAACTGCATTAAAATAACGAGCACTCAGGTATTTCTATGTCCATCCTCCTGTTCTCTTCCATCCCTGCATAGATTTAACCAAACTTCAAATTTGTATTTATCAGTTTCATGAATGATTGATCATTATTACATGGGGTTTTTTGGGTACCGGTACCGGGGACTGAACTTGGGACCTTGCACCTTCAAGGAAGGCGGCAGAACCACTGAGCTAAATCCCCAGCCCTACATGTTTTATATGTATATATTTATATATATAAATTATACACATAATATATAAATTATATTTATATGTATTATATATATTTATATATAAATTATATACATAATATATAAATTATATTTTTAAATATATATATTTATATATAAGGAAGTGTAAGCCTCTAATCACAGCTACTTGGGAGGCTGAGGCAGGAAAGTTGCAAGTTTGAATCCAGCCTGGGAAACATAGCAAGATTCTGTCTCAAAATAAATAAATAAATAAATAAATAAATAGGCAGGCCTAGGGATGTAGATCAATCCTTCCTGGGTTCAACCTCAGTACCACAAAAATAAATAAATAAAATTATAGAATACATTGTTTAACGTTGTAAAACTATATAGAAACCCAAAAAGTTGTCATTTTCATTTATCATTCATTTTATTTTTCTAGATTTATCCAGACTGAAAATGACAAACCAGTACTATATATACCAACACTAAGGTGCAGTACTGTCTTTTTCCTTTTCTGTTCTGTAGTATCCTACCACGTGGATATACAATTTATTCAATTACTTTGAACAATAATGTAACTATCTAGTCAAGCATAAGATGCATATTCTCTTTGACCCATCAGTTCTATCTGCAGGTTAATAAATCAGTAGGAGTGTGAGGAAGTAACAGATGTGGACATCAAAATGATTCAGATAGAGAAGACAAAACATTAGGGGAAGTGAATGCCCACAGTCCTCACAATGCTGTGAAGATGCTGTGTTCTATGTAGTGCTTGCTTTTCCACTCCATTGGGCCTAACTTGGGCCTGGGTCTTAATAATCAGATGTTGAACTGCTGTTCCAGCTGTTGGACTTCCAGCCAGCATTGGATCCATATTCTCCATGGACTCTGGGGTTCTCCCCATATATTCTCTGCTCCGAGCAACCTTCTTTGACAGACAAATCCATTCCAACAGCTCAGAGATTCCAACTAATACTTTAGCTTTAAACATCTTTAAAATTAATTTTTTAAATCAAGTGTACTAATTTTAATTTTATGTTTAAGCAATGATGTAAATGTATACATCCATGTAATCATCAATGCAATCAAGATGCAGGATGCTTCCATCATAAGTAAAAGTTCCCTCATATCCATTTTCCTACAATTATCCAGTTTTTTTATTTATTATCAATCCTCAATAGCTACCCTGAGACTCAGGCAACCAGTGATTTTTTTCTCTGTCTTTATGAATTAAGTATATCTTTTCTAGAAATTCATATATATTGTAATCGTAATCTTTTTCTGATATATGTGTTACTGTGGTTTTTATCAGGATTTTATTTTCATTGCTGAGTAATATTCCACTGTACAGATATACCAAAAATAATTTATCTGTTCATATGTAGATGAGTATTTGGATTTTTCTAGTTTTAGCAACTGTGAATAAAACTGCTATGAACATTCATGAACAAGTCTCTGTATGGGTATACATTTTTCATTCCTCTACATCAATAGTAGATGTAAACTTCTGGATCATATGGTATATGTATATGTAACTTTTAAGGTTTTGGGAGTTTTTCAGACTGTATCATTTTATGTCCCCTCTAGCAAGGTATGAGTTGCAGTTTACTCATGTTCTTACTTACACTTGATATCATTAATCTATTTATGAATTTTTAGTGGTTTCTTATTATATGATTTCTATTTCTCTGCTAACTAACCATATTGAGGATCTTTTGTGGACTTATTGATAATGGTCTATCATCTATTGTTAAATACCTGTTCAAACCTTTTGCCCATTTTTTATTGAGCATCTCATATTGTTTATCTTCTTATTGAATTATAAGAGCTCTTAATATATTCTGGATAGACATCCTATTGGGATATCAGATATATATATATCAGGAATATGACCTCCAAGGCCATGACTTGCCTTTTTATTTTCTTAACAGTATGTTTCAAAGAACAAAAGTTTTAAATCTTTGTGATACCCAGTTCATTGAGTATTTCCTTTATAGTTCATGATTTTGTCTTTTGGACTACTTAAAATACTTACTTGTTCCAAGACTAGAAAGTTTTTTCTCTTATGAGTTTAATTTTTCTAGTTTTATATTTAATGCTTCATTTATATATTTATATCTTTATATTGCGTGCATGATAAAGTTGAGTTTCATTTCCTTTCTTGTGCATAATTATACTAGAACCATTTGTTGAAAAGCATATTCTTCTATTGACAACTTTAAACCTTGTTAATATTAGGACCATGCTTTCTTATTAACTGTATAATTGTAGTATATGTGGAAATCAGATAAGTCCTGCAAGATTTTTCAGAATTCTTTTATTTCTTTATATATATATATGTGTATATATATATATTTTTTTAAATATCAACTTGCTCATTGGTACAAATGGTTTCCTTGAGTTTTTATTGTAATTTAGGGGAACTGTCATAGCATCTTTCTATGCTACCTTCTGTGTATTATTAGAATAATTTATTTATGAAATGTTTGATGGTATGCTGCAGTAAAGTAATCTGGATCTGGAGATTCTTTTGTTAAAGGGTGTTTTATTGTAAATTCAATTTATTTCATTGATAGAGTTATCCAAATCTTTTATATCTTCTTGAATAAGTTTTGGTAATGTGAATTTAAAGAATGTATCCATTTGGTTTTTCAGTATATTAGCATAAAATTATTATAACATCCTGTTATTTCTGTTTCAATGTCTGTAGCATTGTATCAGTATTTTGTGTTGTTTCTTCTTTTTTAAATCAGACTAAAGGTTAATCAATATTGTGAGTTGTTTTTGTGTTTGGTTTTGTTTTTCAAAGAATCAACCTTTGGTTCCATTGGTGTATGAGGCTTTCTGCCTGGATTATCAGTACTGATGACTGAACTCAGGGCCTCCCCCACACTAGGCAAATACTCTACCACTCATCTGCATCCCCAGCTCTTATTTGGTTTAATTTTTAAAATTAATTTTTACTTCTCCTTACTTGCAGTTCAATTTCTTCTTTTCCTAGGTTGATGGTGAATATGTAAACCATTGATTTTAAAAACTTCTACTTTCCTTCTAGCTATATGTGCTGCTGTATTGTATGTTCGCTTCCTAGTAACCTGAGTACTACTGTTAGCTCTATCTCGCAAATTTAAATACAGTACTCTTGGGTTGTTTCATTTTATTCCAAATATTTTCTAATTTCCCTTGTTATTTAATCTTTGATTTATGAACTGAATTACCATATATTTGGAGTTTTTCCAAATGTTCTGTATTAGTGGCTTCTAATTTAATTTTGTTGTGGTGAGAGAAGATATTATATATGTACTTTTTTACTCAAAACACTTGTGACACCAACTGTCTTTCTCACACCAACCAGTTCTCTAACTATCCAGGCATAAACCAAGTGTCCTGCAATTCAGTTCAATTCACATGAACTGCCCAGGGTTAGCCCTGACCCCATAGGCTAAGATCTCAGTCCCACAAGACCACAGCCCTTTCAGATGCCAATTGCGAATCTTAAGAGTCCTTTACTTCTGATCAATCAGCTGTAAGTCAAGGGTTCCCATGACATCTTCCCAGATTTGGTAATTTTAAAAATCTCAGCTCAGAGATCTTAGGAAAACAACTTACTTACTATCACTAGTTAATTATAAAGGTTACAGCTCAGGAACAGTCTAAAGGCAGACATGCATAGGCAAGGTGTAGGTGGTGAGGGCCATGACCAGAGCTTCCCTGCCCCCTCTGGCATGCTACCATCCCACACCCGGATGTTCACCAGCCTAGAACCTCTCTGCGCTACCACTTCAGATTTCACTGTGAAAGCATGATTGATTAAATCATTGGCTCTGGATGATTAACTCAGTCTCCAAGCCCTCTCCTCTTCCCTGAAGTTGAAGAGGGATGTGACAGTTCCTATTTTCTCCTAAGACCTTGGCATTTCTGGTGGCCAGCTGCTCTCCAAATCTATCTAGGGATCCCCAGCCACCAATCAGGTCATTAGCATACCAACAACACACACCCTTGTCACTTCAGAAGTTTTAGGAGTCATGTGTCAGGAACTAGGAGAAAAGACTAAAAAGATATTCTCCATAATATTACAAGGTGAGATTTCAGTTCTTCAAAATGTGTTGTATGGAATAGTTTATGATCCATTTCAGTGAATATTTTATGTACATAATAAAATATTATATGTTTTATATATCATAATATATATACATATATATATATATATATATATATATTTCAAGGCTTGGGTATAACTTAATAGTATAGCACTTGCCTGGCATATGTGAGCCGTTAGGTTTGATCTCCAGCACCACCCTCCCTAAAAACTATTGAGGACCTGAAAGAAAATAATTGTATTTTGATTTTGTTGTATGAATTCTTCCACAAATGTACATTGTATTAATGGTTAACAGTAGTTAATAGTTCAAATCTATACCCTTACTGATTTTCTGTCTTTTTGTTCTATCAACTAATAGCAGATTATTGTTACCTCCAATTATAATTGTGGAATTATCTGTTTCTTCTTTCAGTTCTGACAGTTTCCACACTACTTGCATTATTAAATCTCTGTTATTGATATATACTCATTGAAGATTTATGTCTTTTTGATGGATGAATCCCTTTAACATTATGAATGGTGATTATCCATAGCAGTATTCTTTCTGAAATCTATTTAAGGTGACATTAGCATACCTGCTTTTACTGTCTAATATTAAGGTTTGCATGACATCCTTTTTCATCCTTTTTCACTGAATGTATCTGACTTTATATGTAAAATGAGTCTCTTGTAGATATCATATAATTAATTGCTTTTTATCTAAGCAATCTTTAGTTTTTAATTGGAGTCTATAAGTATTGATATGATCTGCTTTGTATTTGCTACTTTATCATCTTTCCCTACATTTTTTAGGAACTAAGTTTATTTTAGTATTCTACTTTATCTCCAGTATAGGCTTATTAATATGTCCTTTAATTTTTTTAAACAATTGCTCTAGCGTTTTAAATGAGCATTTTTATTACAACTTAAAATAATACTGTGTTATTGTCATGTATAATGTAAGATTTTTAACAATATACTTTAATTTCTCCACTTTTGCATCTTATGCTGTTATTGTCATACATTAGTCATATACTAATTCTATACATATTATATATCCCACAATATATTATTAATTTTAATGAGGAAAAAGTATTTTATGTAAATGCTACATTCAATGCTTTTTATTTATTGATGTAAATCCCAATTTCCAACAGATACCACCTTTCTTCCGCTTAAATAATGTCACTTAATATCTCTTTTAGTGTATGTCGAGAACTTGCGTTGCAAACCACACCATTATAGTCACTTGCTGCAAATGTTCTTGTATTAGTTTGTTAAGGCTTCCATAATGAACTACTATAGGCTGTGTACTTTAAACAGCAGAAATTGATTCTCACAGCTGGAAGGACAGGATCAAGTTGTTGGCAGTCTCTTTCCTTGGCTTACAGGCAACTGCCATCTCACCAGTCTCCCACATGGTTTTCTCTCTGTGCACACATATACACAGTATCTCTTTAAGAACACCAGTCATATTAGATTAGGGTCCAAGCCTTATGACCTCAAACTTCAAATACAGTCCCATTGGCAGTTAGGACCTCAACATGCAAGTTTTGAAGGAACACAGATTAATTCCTAATAGTCCCTATATCTCCAGGTGAAAATTTAAGCTCAGAAAGCTGAGTTCATAATGCCAGATCAGATAAAATAAATTTTCAAATTAGTAGAAAACACCACTAAAATATGCTAATTCAGATGTGTTAGAGTAACTAATTCAAGTTATGTAAAAGATAAGATCATAAACACACAGTACATAGACACTGAAGGAGTGGGTTTATGGTTGAGATGAAAAAATGTTCCTCAAAAGTTCATGTATTCAGAGATGGGGCTTTGGATCATGGGGGCGTTATACTCATCAGTGGATTAATCCATTGATGAGTTCATGGCTAAATGCTATGTTAGGAGATGTGGCCTGGTTGGATGTGGGTCAGTGGGGACATGACCTTGGATGGAGTATTCTTGTCCCCAATTCTCCCCTTTTCTTTCTGTTTCCTGGCTGCAATGAGGTGAACAACTTTCTCTGCTATGTCCTTCCACCATGATGTTTTTTCACTGGAGCCAGCTGACCATGGATTGAATCTCTGAAACTATGAGTCAAAATAAACTTTTTCTTTAAATTGTAAATATCAGATATTATGTCCAGCAACAAGAAAGTGACTAGTACAAAAAATTGGTACCAGGGAAGTGGACTTATTGTCAACTATACCTGATGATGTGGTTTAGAAGCCTTTGGAACTAGTTTGCATAAGGAATTTAAAAAGATTTGGAGATGCTGGCTAGAGAAGACCTAGAATGTTGTAAGCTGAGCACGATGGATGATTCTGGTTAGAGCTTAGAAGATCAGAATACCAGAATGAAGATGTGGATAGTAAAGGGCAGACCAGGGAGGTTTCAGTTGGAACAAGGACTCAGCTGGGAGTTGGAGATGAGACTATCTTTATTATACTCTGGCAGAAAATGTTTCTACATTTTGCCCATGCCTGGAGATTTCGCAGGAGACTAAGATTAAGAGTAGTGGACTAACTGAGCTGGTGGATGAAATTTCAAAGCATCCCAACATTCAAGCTGTACCATAGGTACTGCTGGCTACTTTTAGCCAAATTTACAATGAGAATTAGGAGTAAACCCCAAAGCCAAAAGATGTGAGAAGTTTTTAGTTTTGCCAGAGAAGAAACACCTGTAAACTTGTAGCAAGAAGAGAATGCTTGCTTACAAGATTAGCATTTTTTAAAAAGCTAAGTACTTGCACTAGCACAATAAGAAAGGAGCCTTGAGGACATCACAGGAAATGGCCAAACCTCATTCATCACAGTCTCAAGAGTGTAAAAGGATAAGCTCCTTTGAAAGATTTTGCTTTGAGAAGAGAGCTCTAGAGCACCTTGGTAATTCAGAGTCACCAAGAAAGTATTTCCCCAAGTTCAGCCATCTAGGTACTGAGAGACTACTGCAACCATGATACAAGGGGCCCAACCTACTGATAGAACAAGTGGAACACCTAAGTATCATCCACATGGTGCTGATGCATGCAGAATGTATTAATTGTGGTGTCATGGATGCTTCCACCCAGATTTCAGAAGAAGGCTTGGGAGACCAGGGAAATTGTGTGACAAGGTCATAGTCTTGGCCAGAATTTCCAAAGAGGGTAATATCTGAGGCTGTGGACATAAAGCCAAAGATGCAGTGGAGACCTGGGGAAGTTGATGTTAGGAATGTGGGAAACCTGCTGAGGAAAGCCACAGGCAATGAGCAGAGCCAACCCAAGAGAGGCCATATGAGCTGCAACTAGCAAGGCCATAGATGTAGGCCTGCCTGAGCCCTCTGAAGCTCACCTCTCAATAAAACTTGCCCCAGATGCTGGGCATAGAGCTACAAAATTCAATGTTTTCCCTGCAGGGTTTCACTGTTGCTTTAATTTGAGTCAATTTAAGCCCCCTTTTCCTCCATTTTTTGGGATAGGAATGTTTACCCTGTGCCTTTCTATGTCAGCAGTTTTGAGCTTTTCCATTTTTACAGAGGCTTTACAGCTAAGACTTAATGTTCTATCTCAGAGGAGACTTTGGACTTGGACTTTTCAGCAATGCTAGAACTGTTAACACTTTAGCAGCTCTTCAATATGGACTAACTTGTATTTTGTATAGCATGATGGACAAGAGCCTTTTATAGGCCAGGGTTGATATGTTATGGTTTAGATCTAAAATGGCCCCCCAAAGGCTCATGTTTTCAAAGATGAGGCTTTTGTACTGTGATTAATGGGAGCATTATATTCATCAGTGGATTAATCCATTGATGAGCTGATGGTTGAATGTGTTATTAGGAGGTGTGGCCTGGTTGGATGTGGTCACTGGGAGTGTGACCTGAGAGGGTGGATTTTTGTCCGTGGCTCCAGCCTTCTTTCTCTACTTTCTGGTTGAGGATCTTTCCTCCTCCGATACCATTCCACCATGATACTTCTGCTTTGGACTCAGACAGTCATGGACTGAATCCCCTAAACTGTGAATCAAAATAAACTCCTCCTTTAAGTTGTCAGAATCATATACTGTGTCCCAGTTATAAGAAAGTGACTAATACAAGTGGGCGGATTACTTTACAGAACCTATAACTTGGAAGGTATGTTTGCTCTATATTATTGTATTTTTATAAAGATGAAAAATAATAAGCTAATACATATTTAAGTCATATGTCTTCTTTCATCTTTCATTCTTTAGGAAGAAGCATTAATTTCTAACTGGACACTCTTCCATGCCCACAAGAAGAGAAAAAAAAAGAAAGAAAAATTAATTTCATGGTCTACAAGATTTATTGCACAGAAAATTTGAGTCAAATTGTAAGCATAAAAAATTATAATAAGGTTCATAAGCCTATTACTATCCTGAATTATTGCCCTGAAGCATCAAATTTTATTTTCTGAAAATCTTTGAGCAAGGGAAATTCTCAGGGACAATCTTACTTTGTTTATAACTTTCTAAATATATGTATTATATCTTAGATTTACTCATTGTTTTGCAAATTAGTCGTTTATATATTCCTCAAATGTGCATACCCTAAAGGCTGAGCTTAGCTTTCTGATCTCTGTGAACCTCTGAAAATGTCATTTTCAATAGAGATTTTCTTTTAAGTAAATGTATGATTTCCTATTATACCAAATGCCCAAAAATGACTGAGAAAAAACAACTCATAATTCATCTATTAAAAGCAAACTTGGTATTACATTATTTCAAAGTCATTTCAAGTAGCTAGTAACTACAATTCTAAAATTAAATAAATTTACATAGTGTAACACACATTTTCATTTCTTAAAAGAGTTATAAAAAGAAATTGACTCTTTGAAGAATGTCAGGTTTTGGACAGCAATTTAAATTAATGTTCCATGAATCACAATTAATTTTATTTAGCAAATTAGTTCATATAATTAGTTTACAAACATATGATTGAAACAATAAAATACTCTGAGTTATGTAATTGTTCATAATTAGAATATTGTTACTGCCCTAGTTTTAAAAATTTCTAAACATACCATTTAATAATTATTTTGTATTTACTTAGCTGATGTTTTTATCACTAAACTTGGATTTCCATTTGTAAAGCTCAATGAGGTAAGAAGATAAAACATTTGGGTAAATGTCAGTATAGTTAATATGTAAATTTTGAGAATAGATGCAAAGGATTTCAATCCCTTCTGACAGCACCCTAAAATATAAAATATTAAAAAAAATCATATCATCTTAAAAGTGTTATCCATGCAGAACATAGACTTATTAGAGTTTTGTTTGAATCTGACTTTAAAATCTATGGTAATCCTACATCATTTGTCTCTGACAGTAGTATCACCAGTGAAGAATTAATCTATCAGAATTCCTGTCTCTTCCTCTTTTTTCTCTACTTTGTCAGCTGCTCTTATTTCTCTCTCTCTCTCTCTCTTCCCACTTTCTTTTCTTCCTTCCTCTTCTAAAGCCACAAAATCTCACTTAATCAAACTACAGTTACTACCTTTGATATCTGGGGAATCCATTAGTATTGGATTTTCCTTCATAGAAATATTTTTTATAGTCATGGCAGGAAATAAAGAGTTTTAGAATGCATGATAATTAGTTCTAAACTTCCGTGTTTCTAGCATCAAACAAGAAAAGTCAGAAAAACAAGAATCAGTCATTTTTCAAATTCATTTCATGAATAAATGTTAAATAATACAAACATGAAGATGTCACTTTCAAGTTTGTTATTTCAAGTTTTCTTTTAAGGCTTTCCCTAGAAACCTTAGAAAACAATTTGATTCAATCCTCAGACAGGACCTATTATTGGCCGCATTCATATTTTGAAGCCCTAGTACTGCAGATCTCAGAATGCGAACTTATTTGAAGACAGAGTCTTCTGGAAGTAATCAAGTTAAAATGAATTAGGGTACACCTGAATCTAGCTGTGCTGGGTCCTTGAAATATGGGGAAACCTGGACACAGAGACAGAAACACAGGGAGCACAAATGTGAAGATGGAGGGCTGATATTGTGGTGATGCTTTTACAAAGCCAAGAAACACAAAACATAACCAGAACAACACCTGATGCAACAAGAGAGGCATGGAACAGTTTCTCCCTTACAGGCTTCAGAAAGAACAAACCTGTCAATATCCTATTCCTGGACTTCTGGCCTCCAGAACTGTGATACAACACATTTCTGTTGTCTACGCCAATTAGTTTGTGGTACAGTACTTTGCTACAGCTTGCACAGCAAATTAATGCAATAGCTAACTGTTGCATGACCTGCATTTTTTTTAGTTAGGATCTAATTATGATCATATTGTTACTTGAGTTTAAGATTTATTGCTAGTATGTTGAAAAATTTAGAATAAGGATATAAATAGGAAAACTGATCTCAGTTCACAGTCGGATTATCAAGGTATATCTGCTTTCAGACAGAAAAACCTCAAGATCTCAGACAAAATACAATTGGTTCTACCACATTATAACAAGCTATTTAGTATTATTGATATGTTTTGCTATTGTTTTGTCAAAAGAACACAACCTCAGAATTTTGACACAAGACTTACTCCATAATGGAAGGTTGATATAAGATCTAAAACTCAAGTAATATAATATACCATGTATATAAACAAAATAAATGGCAAAAACTGTATATTTCTCCCATAAATGTCAAAAAGTTATTTGACAAAGGCTCATAAATTTTATTAGAGAAAGAATCAATAAATTAAGAATGCAAGAGAATTTCCTCAACTCAATAAGGACACCCACAAAAACAACAACTAACATTAGACTTAAAGGTGGGAGACTGAATGTTCACAATCATGCTTCCAAAATGCAAAACTTACTCCAAAACTATAGTGATCAAAACAGTGTGGTACTAGAACAATCAACATGTAAGTTCTTGGACTGGAATAAATAAACTCGTATAATTATAGTCAGGTGATTTTTGATAAAGGTGCTGAGAAAATATGATGGACAATGAATACTCTTATGAGCAAGTGATTTTGGTACAAATGGAGATCCATATATAAAGAATGAAGTTGGAACCATTCATTTCTCACACTCTACACAAAAATCAAATCAAAATGGATCATAGCCCTAAATGCAAGAGCTAAAATTATCAAATTCTTGAAAGAAAATATGAACTTTAATAACCTTGAGTTAAGCGAAGACTTCTTAAATATAACATCAAAACCATAGGTAGGAGAAAAGAAAATATAAGTTTTATTGTATTAGTCAGGGCTCAGAACTAATAGGATGTGTAGGGTGGGGAAAGTATTATTAGAATAAGTTGGGTCACATGACTATGGAGACTAGAAAGCCCCAAGATCTGCAGTCAGCAACCTGGAGACCTGGAGAGCCATAGGTATAAATTCCATTTGAAAGCTTCAGATCCAAGAAGAGCCAATGTTTCAGTTCAGGCCCAAAGGCAGGAAAAGATCAATGTCACTGCTCAATCAAGCAGGCAGGAGGAGTTCCTCTTATTCTCAAAAGAACAGCTTTTTGTTCAATTGAAGCCTTCAACTGGTTGGACAAGTAAAACCCACATTAAGAAGAGCAATCTGTTTTATCAATCTACCAATTCAATTAATCTCATCCAGAATCTCTTCCCCTTGAGAACACAGTATTTTGAAGTTATATCCAATAAAGCACTCTTAGAGCTGAATAATAAAAAGATAAATAACCCAGCTTTAAAATGAGCAAAGAATAGTAATTTTTCCAAAGAAGATATACAAATGGCCCATAAACATATGAAAAAATTATAAATACCACTAGGCATTAGAGAAATGCAAAGAAAAACGATCTCATACCCATTAGAGTGGCTATAATAAAAAAAGAAAGATAATAAGTGTTGGGGAATGTCAAGAAAATAGAATCCTCACATCTTGTTTTTGAGAATGCCAAATGGTACTATTGCTTTAGAACAAAGTTTGACATTTCTTAAAATTTAAACAGTGGCCATATGACCCAGAAATTTCTCTTTTCAATACAACACAAAAACTTGTTCAAAAATGGTCATAGCAGTACTGTTTATTACAACAAAAAATGAAAACAACCAAATTTATATCAACTAATGAATGGAGGAATAAATGTACCCATATTATAGAATATTACTCATCAAAACAAAAAAGTGTAGAAATGATACATGCTACAACAGAGAGAAATGTTGAAAACCTAGGTTAAATGGAAGAAACCATTCACAAAATGCCACATGTTGTCTGATCCCATTTATATAAAAGGTATAGAATAGGCAAACCTATAAAGGCAGAAGGTAGATTACGGTTGTGTACAGATGAGGTGAGTTGGGTGGGGTTGAAGAATGACTGCTATTGGGCAAGAGATTTCTTTTATGGGGATGAAAATGTCCTAAAATTGATTGTGGGGATTATTGCTCTGAGAATGCACTCTGTATATATACAAACAATTTAATTTTGCACATTTAGAGACTAAATTGTGATATGTTAATTATATTTCAATAAAGATTTTTAAAAAAAATAATAAAATACACTTAGAAATATTTACAATTGACTTGTACTATTTATGAGAACTGCATCCCAACAAAGGACAGTCCTTCCCATCCAGGACCATCTCCCTCTCCCTTCACTCATCACAATTGTAAGCATTTTTCACCCCCACATATATCCAAGACCACCTTCAAGGTTTGTCTAGTGGTCTGCAGGAGAGGAGGAGGACTTTGGCACACAAGGAGGGCAGAGGAGACACTGTCGTTGTCAGCCCGAGAGGGGAACCAGTCTTGTCAGAGATCTGAGTCTGTCAACTGCCATGGGCATAGACTTGGAAGTTGAAGTTTGCCTGTTGGATCTTCAGAAGAAACTGCCTGGCACCATAGACCACTACCTGACTACACTCTCAAGACACCTTTATTCAGAAGCACGCAATTAAGCCACACTTAGATTCTTGACTCCAGAAATCATGAGATAATAAACGTATGTTGTTTCCTTTCAGTTCTTGCTTGCTGAGAATTTTCATAATCAGTTGGCACTAAATTTGGTCAGTTTGCATCCACTGAAATCATTATCCAGTTTTAATTTTGATTCCGTTAATGTAGTAAATTACACTGATTTTTAAATAAATTCCACATGGTTATAGTGTGAAAAAAGAAAAAATCAAAATAGGTTATTTTAACATATATTTGTGGGGGAAAGTAAAATATTAACAAAATTTTTTATTAAGATTTTTAACTTAAAATATGTGACCTGGAAGTGGGGGGAAACTGATCTCCCCACCAGTCTCCCTTGAAGCTATAGATACATCTTTTCAAGGCTTATAATTTCTCACCTTCATTTTAAACGTAAGGGAGATGGATGTAGTAAGAGGCAGAGAGAGAGAGAGAGAGAGAGAGAGAGAGAGAGAGAGAACTTTTTTAGAGGTAGCAGAAAACTATAAATGTAAGTAAAGAAAAAATAAATATGAATCCAACAGTAGCATTCTAGATTATATAGTAGTTCTAGGGCTGTTTATTCTGAGTCAACATGCAGGTATTTGTTTGTTTGGTTTTGGTACCAGGCATCGAACTTGGAACCTTGTTCTTCCAAGGCAGGTGCTGGAACCACTGAGCTAAATCCCCAGCCCAACATGCAGGTATTTGAACTTTTGGGTAACCATATGGTATCTTTTCCTTCTTGTAGGGTAGAATTGCTATGCTATAGAGAGGTGGAAACAGTGAATTCCTGTCCTTCAGACAGTGGGAAGAATGGAGGGATGAGTGTATTTGAGGTAAGGAGAAGTATTTTGAGGGAGACTGATAGAAATGTATCTTTTATTGTAATATTTTTAAATTGTTACATAAACTTTCCCATATTTTTGATTATATCACATACATGGTTCATGGTTCAAGTAGTACTTGGGAATTAGCAAAACAGCATGGTGTCCCCCAGTCTTCATGTAATGGAAGTTAATTGCCAATGAAACCATGTTAGGTGATTAGGTCATGAGGGCAGAGTCCTCATGAATGGATTAATGGTATTGTTATGGGAGTGGGTTAGTTATTACAAGAAGGCGTTTGCTTTAATAGCAAGTTAGCTGCTCTCCTGCTGTCTTACTCTTGGCTTTTCTTGCCCTCCCACCTTCCACTGTGGGATAACACATGAAAACTATCCACAGATGCTGGCCTTTTAATGATAGATTTCCCATTCTACGGAACGAAGTAACAAATAAATTTCTGTTCATTATAAATTACTCAGTCTCTGGTACTCTGTTAGAGCAGCACAAAATGTTCTAAGGCACATGGAATTTATAATGTTACACATGGCTTCCAGTGGATATTTTGTAATAGTGATTAGTAACGTATTACTCTTGAATTTGTATTATATTATTTTAAACATAAGATATGTGAAGCTTAATAACAACTTTTATATTAGCAACTTGATGAACAACAAGTATTAGGACTATGAAGTCATATTTTTGTAACTATATTTAACATGATTCAGTTATATTTTCAAAAATGAATAGATTTCAGTTTTAGCTAATAGTTTTCAACTAAAATTTTAATATTTAGTCATAATTGTATTTCAAATCTAGAATAAGAATAACATTTTGAAAATAATTTCTTAGATTTTATCTCATATTTTAATTAAAATATATTGAAGCATTTATTTAGAATACAAATTCACTTTTACCATTTTAGATAATTGCTGTCAGTAGAATGTAACTTACAGGAAAATATTGATTATAATATTTTTACTGCTGAAATAGAGTCAAGAAAAGTAAATTTTGTAGACTTTCTGAATTTTTATTTTATCATACATCCAAACATCACTATTTCATCACTGAATACAATTAATATTTAAATAGAGTTAAGTTCAATATTTTGCTATCAGTCATATAAAAACCCATAAAAAAGCCGGGGATGTAGCTCAGTGGTGCTGTGCCTGGCTGGCAAACGCAAGGTCCTGGAGTTTGATCCCGGGTACCAGAAAAAGACAAAAAACGTAGTTTTCACATATTTTCTTAATATAAAAGTGTATTTTTTTCAAGGTAGCCAATTAGTATACTTTTTATATATAATTTAATCCCTTAATTTTTTGACCTTAAACTATTTGGATTTATACTACATAAGCCTCCATTTGTACATTTGCTCTAGGGCCCACAAATGTTAGGGGTACAACTATTTTCTTCTAATTTGCAGATCTTAAAGGTCATACTTGATTTGCACCTTGTTTTGCTGGTGGTTGTACATAATTTGCCCCATTGTCTGGAATCGCTGGCTCACTATGCAGAGCAGACTTTCAATACTGTATATATATCTAAGACCATGGTCTGCTGAACCACACAGGTAGGAGAGTTCAGGGGCCCCACAAGCTTGGGGCAAAGCATGTATTTCTGCGGAATTCCTTTACATGGATCTTTGCTACAGAGATGTATTGATATGAAGTCCAATGCTATCCAATGCATACTCATGCTCCAAATGAACTCGCAAAAGCAGTGGCTCTTTGACTATAACAGCAACCTATCTGCCAGTTGTTGGAGGGAGACACTGAGAATATGAGGTGGAGCTACTGTGACCCATCTGGTGATGATTTTGTATGGCCTAAGCCAGAGGCATTTGAATGACAGCTCCCATGTCCACCATATGAGTTGGAAGTGTTTCAGACCTGTTTTCTGGCAAAGGTACTGAATCACCTCCTTCTGGTTATTGTAACAAATTAGCACCAGCACTAGCTTCAAATAACAAAATTCACTCACAGTTCTGGAAGTGAGAGATCAGAAAGCACTTTCTCTAGGCTAAAACCAAGCTATCAGCAGGACTGTGGTCACAATGGAGGCTGTAGAAGAGAATCCATCCCTTATCTGGTCTAGTTTTTTGGTGGCTGCCACCATATCTCAGCTTGGGGCCACAGCACTCCAATATTCAAGGTCAACACCTTCTAATCTATTTATTTATTTATTTTTCTTAAATTCTTTTATTGGTGCATTATAGGTATACAACACAATTACATTTCTCATTGGGAATTGTACCTTTACATGATGCATCTTGGTTCTTATTTTTTCCCCATTCCTAGCCTTCCCTTCATGCCCTCCACCCTTCCCTATTTACAAAGACTTTATTTCCATTTTTTCCATTTCTCACCATTTTTCCTTTCCCTTCCTTGGTTTCCCCTGCCTCTCCCAATACCCCTACCCCTTTGGACCTTTCTTCCTATTTTGCATTATCACTTATTCATTCTAATCTTTGGTACATTTTAGGTATACAATATAATGACATTCATCATTGGAAATTTGCACCTTTACATAATCTCTCTTGGTTCTTATTTTTCACCCTTGTCCAGCCCTCCCTTCAACCCCTCCATTCCTCCCTATTTACAAAGATTTTGTTCCTATTTTTCCATTTTCTCATATTAATTCCATTCCCTTCTTTACTTTCCCCTAGCCCTCCCACTTCGTTCCCCTTTGCCCATTTTCTTCCTATTTCACATTACCTATTATATATTTAGTCCTTATTTACACTTTCACTTTCTGATACCAGAAAAACTAATCAGTATTTATACATGTGCGTCCTATTTATTTCACTTAAGAGTATCGCCTCAATGGGCATCCACTTAGGTATAAATGTCTTTAATTTCTCATTTTTTATGGATGACTAGTACTCCTTTTAATAAAACAAACCACATTTTCTTTATCCAGTCTCCAGTTGATGGGCATTTGGGCTGTTTCCAACTTTTAGCTATCACAAACTGTGCTGCTATGAACATGGGTGCACATGTATCACTGTGGTATGATTCTTTTATTTCTTTGGGGAAGATCCCCAGAAGTGGAATAGCGGGATCAAATGGGACTTCCAGTCCTACTTCTTTGAGGTATCTCCATACTGATTTCCACAGTGCTTGCACGAGTCTACACTCCCACCAACAGTGGAGCAGGGTTCCTCTTTCCCCATAGCCCTGCCAGCATCTGTTATTGGTTGATTTCATGATAGCAGCCATTCTTTCTGGAGTGAAGTGGAATCTCAGCATTGTTTTCATTTGCATCTCTCGAATGACCAGTGATGTTGAACATTTTTTCATCTATTTATTTGCTATTTCTACTTCTTTGTCTGAGAAATGTCTGTTCATTTCAGATGCCCATTTTCAGATTGGGTCTTTAAATTTGGGAGGTCTGATCTTTTTAAGTTCTTTATAGATTGGAGATAGTAGACCTTTGTCTGAGGAAGAGCAAGTGAAGATTTTTCCCCACATTATGGGTTGTCTCTTCACACTGCTGGTGGTTTCTCTTGCTGTGTAGGAGCTTTTTAATAAGAAGAGATCCCACTTGTTGATTGTTTATGCTAGTTCACAGGCAACTGAGGTTTTGTTCATAAAATCTTTTCCTACACCGATGTCTTCAAGAGTTCTACCTAACCTCTGTTCCAACTGGTTCAGCTTTCTATTTTAATATTTAGATCTTTAATCTATTTTGATTTTAGTTTAGCACATGGTGAGAGATACAGGTCTAGTTTTAATCTTTGGCAAGTTGAAACCCAATTTTTCCAGCACCATTTATTAAAGAGGCTATCTTTCCTCCAGTGAGGGTGTTTGGCTCCTTTATCAAAGATGAGATGGCTGAGTGTGTCTGGCATTGTTTCTGCACCTTCTAATCTGTTCCACTGGTCCTCATGTCTGTTTCTTTGCCAGTACCATGCTGTTTTTATCATAGAAGCTTTGTAGTATAGTTGCAGGTTGGGGATTGTGATACCCCCTGCCATAACTCTGTTACCTAGAATTTCTTTTGCTATTCTGGGTCTCTTCTTGTTTCAAATGAAGTTTTGGATTGTTTTCTCAAGGTCCATGAAGTATCACCCTGGGATCTCATTTGGAATTGCATTGAATCTATATAGCAGTTTTGGAAGTATGGCCATTTTCACTATATTAATCCTTCCTGCACAGGAGCAGGGGATGTCTGTCCATTTTCTAATATAATCTGCAATTTCTCTTTTCAGAGTGCCATAGTTTTCAGAGAAGAGGTCTTTGATTTCTTTCATTAGGTTGATTCCTAGGTATTTCATTTTTTTGGATGCTACTGTGAAAGGAATTATCTGCCCTATTTCTCTCTCAATGAGTCTGTCATTTGTGTAGAGGAAAGCTATTGATTTTTGTGTGTTGACTTTGTAACCAGCTACGTGACTGAATTTGGTTACTAAGTCTAGAAGGCTTTTGGTGGAGTTCTTGGGGTCTTCTATACAGAGCATCATGTTATCTGCAAATAATGACAATTTGACTTGTTCATTTCCTATCTTTATTCCTTTTATTTCTTTCTCTTGTCTAATTGCCATGGCTAATGTTTCCAAAACTATATTGAACAAGAGTGGTGACAGTGGACATCCTTGTCTTGTTCCTGATTTTAGTGTGAAGGATTTCAGTTTTTGACCATTTAGTATGATATTGGCTGTTCGTTTTTCATAGATGGCTTTTATCAGTTTGAGGCAGAGATCATCTATTCCAATTTTTTGTAGGGTTTTTATCATAAATGCATGTTGGATTTTGTCTAATGCTTTTTCTGCATCTATGGAGATAATCATATGATTTTTGTCCTTGGCTCTATTGATACAGTGTATTACATTGATTGATTTGCATATGTTGAACCATCCCTGCATCCCTGGGATGAATCCTACTTGATCATAGTGTATGATCTTCTTGATGATCTTCTGCACTCTATTTGCCATTATCTTACTAAGGATTTTTGCATCTATGCTAGTTAGTGAGATTGGCCTCTAGTTCTCCTTTTCGGTTGGGTCTTTCCCTACTTTGGGGTTCAAGGTGATGCTTGTTTCCAGGAATGAATTTGGGAGTATTGCTTCCCTTTCAATTTCATTGAAGAGTTTAAACAGTAGTGGCAGCAGTTCCTCTCTAAATGTCTTGTAGAATTCAGCAGTGAAGCCATCAGGGCCTGGGCTTTTCTTAGTTGAGAAGTTTTTAATGATATTTTCAATTTCATTGGTTGATATTGGGTTGTTCAGAATTTTTAGGTCTTCTTTGTTCAACTTTGGTAATTCATATGTATCTAGGAATCTGTCCATTTCTTCTTTGTTGTCCATCTTATTGGCATATAGGTTCTGGAAGTAGGTATTGATGATCCTCTGGATTTCTGCTGGGTCTGTTGTAATTTCACCCTTTTCATTCCTAATTGCATGGATTTGGGCCTTTTCTTTCCTTTTTCTGATAAGGTTGGCTAAGGGTTTGTCAGTTTTGTTGATCCTTTCAAAGAACCAACTCTTGGCCTCATTGATTTTTTGTATCGTTCTCTTAGTCTCCATTGCATTGATTTCTCCTCTGATCTTTATAATTTGCTCCCTTGTATGAGCTCTGGGGTTGTCCTGTTCTTCTTTTTCTAGAAGCTTGAGTTTCAGCATCAGGTTGTTTAATTGGGCTCGTTCTGTTTTCCTAATATGCGTATTCACTGCTATGAATTTCCCTTGTAAGACTGCTTTCATTGTGTACCATAGATTCTGATGTGTTGTATTGTCATTGTCATTTAATTGAAGGAACTGTCTGATTTCTTGTTTAATTTCCTCTGTGACCCATTTGTTATTCAGAAGTGTGTTGTTCAATTTCCACTTGTTTATGAATTTTTCCAGTTTCTTTTGGTATGGATCTCCAATTTCATCAAACTATGGTCTGATAATATACAGGGGATAACTTCAATTCCTTTGCACTTACTTAAACATGTTCTATGTGTGAGTATGTGGTCTATTTTGGAGAATGACCCATGTGCAGCAGAGAAGAATATGTATTCTGATTTTGTGGGATGGAAGACTCTGTAAACATCTGTTAAGTTCATTTGTTCAAGAGTTCCATTGAGTTCTAGTATTTCATTACTTACTTTTTGTCTAGTTGAAGTATTTGTGACAGTGGGGTGCTGAGGTCCCCCACTACAATTGTATTAGTGCATATATGACTTTTCATGTCCGTTAGTATTTGTTTTATATAGTTGGGTGCACTAGTGTTTGGTGCATAGGTATTTATGATTGTCATCTCTTCCTCTTGGATTCTTCCCTTTACAAGGATGTAGTGTCCTTCTTCATCTCTCTTAATCAGTGTTGGTTGGAAATCTACTTGATCTGCCAAGAGGACAGCTACTCCTGCTTTTTTTCGGGTTTCTGTCACATGCAGTATTGTTTTCCACCATTTAACTTTCAGTCTATGAGTTTCCTTTTCAATTAAGTGTGTTTCTTGTATGCAGCATATTGTTGGATTTTGCTTCTTGACCCGTTCTACCAGTCTATTTCTTTTGATTGGTGAATTGAGACCATTAACATTGATGGTTATAACTGAAACATATTGATTTGTCATTGCCATGACTTTTTCTTTTTGTTGGGTTCTCCCCCTTTACATTTAATTTCTTGTCATGCCAGATGGGTTCATTCTGCTTTGCTTCCTGGGGTTGTGATCCTCAGTGTCTGTTCCTAGGACATTGCGTAAAATTATTTGGAGTGCTGCTTTGGTATTCATGAAGTTCCTAAGGTGCTCTTTGTCATGAAAGTATCTTATTTCTCTGCCAATTTTGAAAGATAGTTTTGCAGGGTACATCAATCTGGGTTGGAGGTTGTTTTCTTTTGGGGCTTGGAATATGTCACTCCAAGCACTTCTTGCCTTGATGGTTTGTGTTGAGAAGTCTGCTGTGATTCTGATGGGCTTCCCTTTGTATGTGATTTGTTTCTTTTCTCTAACTGCTTGTAGAATTTTGTTCTTCTGTTGTGTTTCTGGAATCTTAACAATTATATGCCTATGTGTAGATTTTTTTTGATCAAGGCTATTTGGAGTCCTATATGCCTCACTTATCTGTATGTCAAGTTCTTTTCCCCTGCTTGGGAAGTTTTCTGCCATTACTTCTGTGAAGAGTTTTTTTTATGTCATCTGCACTCTCTTCTCTTTCTTCGTTGACTCCAATCAGTCTTATGTTATTCTTCTTTGCATTGTCTAGCAGCTGCTGGATTGATTTCTCATGTTCCCTTACTATTTTAATGCAATTTTTCTTTTCCTGGTCATTAATTGCAATCTTATCTTCTATATCTGAAATTCTGTCCTCACATTGGCTCATTCTGCTATGTAGACTTTCAATGGAGTTTTTCACGTCCTGGAAATCTATTTGCATCTGTTTTATGGATTTCATTTGTTTCCTATGTTGGGATTCCATCATGTTCTTCAGTTCCTCTCTAGATTTATTAATCATGTCTTGCACTAAGAGCACAATTTCTCCTGTTATCTGAGAAATTATTTCTGATTTCATTTTTTCCAGATGCCCTTTTGTTGCCAGTTCAGTGGGTCCAGGTGGTTGAGTATCAGAGTGTTCCATCTCATTTCCCTTTGGGGTTGTTGTAGGTGATCTGGAAGTCTGTTTTTGAGACTTTATACGTGTTTTCTCATTTCAACTGGGGGGGGGGTGCTGTTGGCATCCACACAGCTCACCTCCTCTGAGCTAGGAGAGGTGGGACAGGGGCCGGGAGTGGCAGGACAGAAGGTGGCCCAAAAGCTCTTTCCTCTGGGCTGGAGTGGTGGGATGGATGGCAGCCCGGAAGCCCCTTCCTCTGAGCTAGGAACAGTGGGACAGAAGGCGGCCCAAAAGCCGTTTCCTCTGGGACGGGTTTCTAATCTATTTATGCTCTATCTTCATGTAGATTTCTCCTCTGGTTTAATAAAAATCTCCTTTTTTTTCTTTTTTTGTCTTTTGCTTTTGAGACAGGGTTTCACTATGTAGTTCAGGCTGGCCTTAAACTCATTATGTAGCCCAGGTTGGTCCCAAACTCATGGTGATCCTCTTGCCTCAGTCTCTGTAGTGCTGGGATTACCAGCATGCACCACCATGCCTGGCTTCTCTCCCTTTTTTAAGAATACATGCAATTCAGCCAGGCATCGTGGAGCATGCCTGCAATCACAGCACTCTGGGAAGCTGAGATAGGACAATTGCAAGTTTGAGCCCAGCCTGGGTAGTTTAGGAATTAGTGAGACCCTATCCCAGAATACAAAATAAAAAAACAACTGAGGAAGTGGCCCCAAGCAAAGGCCCTGGGTTCATTTCCCTGAACAACAACAGCAGCAACAACAACAACAACAACAACAAATATATATGTACATGCATAGTTGTATTTCATGTCTACCTGAACAATCCAGGACTCTTTCTCCTCATCTCAAGATTCTTCCTGTAATCATACTGGAAGACTTTGCTATACAAGCTACTATTTGCAGGTTCCTAGATTAGGAGTTGATAACTTCTGGGTGAGTATTTTTAAGCAATTATAATTTTCTTGATAGTATAGTTTACTAGTTCAATTTTTTAGAGTTCTGGGTGTGGTATGGGGTACACAATTGAAGTTCACAATTTCAGTCTATACATAGTTGTATAAAGCTTGCCCAAAAAATAAAAACTTGGAGCTGGGCATGGTGGTGCACATCTGAAATCTCATCACCCTGGGAGGCTGAGGCAGAACTGCAGGTTCAATCCCAGCCAGAGTAACTTAGTGAGAGCCTGTCTCAAAATAAAAATACAAAAGAGCTGGGGTGTAGTTCATTTCAATAAGAAGGCAATGGGTTCAATCCCTATCCCCTCCCGTCACAATAAAACAAAAGAAAACTTGGTCTTAGATTACATTAAAAGAAATTCACCAGCAAGTATTCTTTGAAACTCCTCCCTCTCCTCTTCGTCCTTGTTCTCAACTTCCTCTTCCTCCTCTTTCTCTTCCTCTTCCTTTTCCTGTTTTTAGATACAATAAGGTATTTCCTAATAGGCTAAAGTCCAGAGCTAACTGCAGAATAGGTATATTATACATAGATCATGGGAGAATCTAAATCTAGAGGAAGATATCAACTCAATCTACCTTCCCAACAGTTTCTACCTAATACTTGGTCTGGCTTCTCTGAATTACACACAGCAACAATCAACCACTATGCGCAGTGAGAAGCCACTACATTGTAAAATCGTGGCCTACACTTTTCCATTCCTCTGTGATTTCATTTTTCCTCACATTTGCCACTGACTGGGATGACTGGACTAGGCCAGGAATGAGTATCTAAGAGGTCATCAAAAAAATTATGTGTGAGTAGCTAGAGGTTTGAAAAATAGAAGTAAGCCTGAGACAGGCAGCTTTTTACAGAACAGTGCCCTTTTTTTGGTACCAGGGATCGAACTTGGGACCTTGCTCTTGCGACGCAGATGGCAGAACCATTGACCTAAATCCAGGGCCCAATAATTTTCCTTTTTTTTTTTAACAGTGCCCATTTTATAAGTTATTCAGAGAGGGACTGGAGAATGAAACAAGGTTGCCAGTGTGCAGAGTAGGAGTATTGAAATGAAAAGAATTCAACAGTTGCCTCACTTTTAACATTTGTTTTTTGAAAAAGTTGTTATTTTATGGAAAAAGTAATTTCATAAATCCAATAAATTAAAACTTTTTTTTTTTTGAGACAGGATCTCACTTTGTAGTTCAGGCTGGCCTTGAACTGACTGTGTAGCCCAGCCTGGCTTTGAACTTGAGGCAATCCTCCTGCTTTAGCCTCATGAGTGCTGGATCTATAAGTGAGTGCCTCCACACCCAGCCAGAAGTCTTAAAAACAGTGACTGAAGTTCTCTTAGCCTTTCCATTACAGAGTATTATTTGTGAGACTACATTTAAAAAATCATAAATCTAAACTTAATTATTTAAATGCACATTTTAAAGTTGGGCATGATAGTCCATGCCTACAATCCTCCTAGTTAATTGATGTTGTCACTGACATTGATTTAACAGTGTTCTTGTGGAGGGCTATAGATTCTTTTTAATTTCATAGTATATAATATTTTTAGCATGTTAATATTTAATTGTCTGGAGTTTCATAACAAGGTTTGCAGTATATAAATCCAAGCCATCTTCTTCTATAGCATAAATGCTTATGTTTCCCCCAAAATTCTTATTTTGAAATTTTAACCCCTAAGGTGAAGTTATTTGGAGGTAACTCTTTTGGCAGTACTTACGTTATAAAGACAGGACCCTAACGATAGGGTTAGTACCCTTATAAAAGAGGCCTCGAAGATATTCTTGGCCCTTCTACCTGACAAGGACAATATGAAAAGGCTTCATCTATGAACTCACAAGTGGGCCTTCACTAGACACCAAATGGACTGGCACCTTAATTATGTAATTGCCAGGCTCCAGAACTGTGATAAATAAATGTCTATGGTTTTCAAGCCATGCAGTTTATGTATTTGTTGTAGGAGCCCAAACACACCAACAGTCCTCCTACTTAATATTATCTCGACTCAATAACACTGCGGTTGTTTTCAAATAGATCCAGAAAGTCTTTGATTTTCCTTTCTTTAAAAGTTGGAGCTTAATTCCCTTCCCCTTGTATGAATCTAGACTGGATGACTCATTTCTAGCAAACAAAATGTGGTGAAAATGATGCTATGTGATTTCTAAGGCCAGGTCCTAAAAGACAATGTGGCTTTCTGCCTGCTTTATCTTGGACCACTTCCTGTGGAGGATGCTAACTGACATGTGGAGATGATATTCAGGCAATTCCATCGAGAGGGGAGGATAGCCAGGAGCTGCTACCAGCCAGTGAAGAACAAGGCATCCAGCCAACAGCATCTTGAGAAGGCTGCTTGGAAGTGGATCCTTTAGTGTCCATCAATCCTGCAGATGACTGTGGATCTGGCTGGAATCTTGACTGCAGCATAATGAGAGACTCTGAGACAAAATCACCCAGCTAAGCTGCTCCCAGAATTCTGATTCATAAACAATAAGATAACCAGTGTTGTTAGCCTGAAGATTTGGGGTAATTTGCTTTACAACAATAACTAATGAAGCCAGTTAAAAATCTTCAGTATTTCCTGGTGTGAGACCAAGGATATACTTTGCATCCTATAATTGCAAATGATTAACTGAGAACAATTCATGTAAGTAAATATAGGGTGTTTTTTAGACTTTGACTGAAATGTTGTTTCACTCAAATGTAAGACTTAATTCAAACAACTGATATCTTTTTAATTACAAATAAACCAAATAAACAACTGAGGTGTTACTGGATATTTACAAAAAGTAGTTTTCTTGTTATGCAAATCCATACTTGCCAATAGAGGATGCTATAAAATATTAGCTATACATTTTATAAATAAAATACAACTGAGTACTCAGAAACTGAAAATTATGTGAGATATTACATGTGAGATGTTATACACTTACACTATACAGCTAGAGGCTAAATTATGCCCCCTTCACCCAAAATCATATGGTTAATCTCTAAGTCCAAGTATCCAAGAATGTTAGCGTATTTGGAGATGGGGCCTTTAAAGTGATTATTAAGCTGGGGATATAACTCAGCAGCACTGCGCCTGCCTGGCAAGAGCAAGTTCCTGAGTTCAATTCCCGGTACCAGAAAAGAATAATAAAGTGATTATTAAAAGTTAAATAAAGTCATAAGGGGCCAGGGATTTAGTTCAGTGGTTCTGCCGCCTGCCCTGCAAGCAGCAGAGTTTGATCCCCAGTACCAATAAATAAATAAATAAATAAAGTCATAAGAATGGGCCTTAATTTAATATAATAAATGTTCTTCTAAGAAGAAAAAAATTGGGTATGCCAAGGTTTCCAATGAACAAACAAAAGGCCATACGAGCACACCGAGAAGGCAGCCATCTTCAAGGGCAGGAGCCAGGGCTCAAAAGAAACCAAACCACTGACACCTTGGTTTTATACTTCCAGCCTCCAAAACAATGATAAAATAAATGCCTGTTGTTTAAACCACCCAATCTGTGATATTTTGTAGTATCAGCCCTAAAAACCTACTACTACATGTCACCAAGAAAAATCAAGAGGACATTTCTCTAAACATTCTTAAATATCTAGATTACCTGGAGTTAGGGTTTAGATCTAAAATGTTCCCCCAAAGCTCATGTGTGTTTGGACGGTGGTTCGCTCATGGGAGCAATACATTTATTGGCAGATTCATGCACTCATGAGTTCAGTAGTTCATGTACTGTTGGGAGGTAGGGCCTGGTGAGGAGGAGCAGGTCAATGGGGACGTGATCTAGAAGGATGTATTCTTGTCTCCTGGAAGGGCTTCTGCTTTCCCTCTCTATTTCTTGGCTGCATGGGTTGAGCATCTTTCCTGCACCATTCCCCTCTGTCATGCCTTTTCTACCTTGGAACCAACCAACTATGGACTGAATCCTCCAAAATGTTAGCCAAGATAAACTGCTCCTTTAAGTTGCAGATGTTGCATATTATGTCCCAGCAATGAGAATATGAGAACATACTTAAGTGCTGCTCAAAACATTTTATCAATTAATTTCAGAACAAAATTTTAAACTGTTGCACAGAATCAAATATAGAATCCCAACATCACATTTTGTATTAAATGTACTTAAAACTACAGAAATGATGCATTTCTCAATTTTTAAAGTCAGGTTTTGAAACATGCAACATTCATTTTTTAAATCTTCTAATTTGGAATAATTTATTTGGGAAATAAATGAGATTCAAAAGTGAATCTTTCAGGGCTAGGGTGTATCTCAGTTGTAAAGCACTTATTCAGCATACGAGACACTGAATTCCATTTCCAGCACCTCAAAAAACAGTACCTCAACTAAGAAGAGGTGGTTGCTCATTAGATCCAATGCTCCTCTTCTTTCCCACCCCACTCTCACCCCTTTTTCTCCATTCTAAAATCAAGATTTTTACTATTAGGCAAGGTTTTACAGTGCAAATTTCTTTCTTTCCTTTTATTATCCTCACTACAGGCCAAATTATCAATTAACTGGCCTATGATTTATTCTCAGCACCGAAAGTTAAATTTATTACGGATATTTAAAACTTGGTGAGAAAAACAGAGTCTTATTTCAAACACAGCTTAATTGCTAGACTTCTTAAAGAGCCATGCAAAGTGACTCACAGGACCCTGTGTCCTCTTGGTCTGTGTCCTACAGGTCAGACAGTGTTGCTCTCAGATCTGAGCGGCTGCCCAGATTTCTGGAGAAAAGACTGGCTCACTAGGGAGCGGCAACATAATTCAAATTTAGTTTAAAGATAATAACTGGCTTTTATTTGTGATTCTGGAATGAAGCAAAATAGAGTAGAATGAAATAAAATAGAATGAGTGTTCTGGGGAACTGAGCAGAGAAGCTTGGTTTTATAGGCTGAAAAGCACTGAAGATAGCAGGAACAAAGAATATAAAGCAGACTAAGCTACTTCCTATAAAGGTTAATACAGAGGGCACACCCTTATCATGTAGGCTAACGCTGGCCTTTCGAGAATTTGGCTATTATCCCTCTCTCTACTGATTTCTCAGGTCGGGTAAACAATACAGTTTTGGCAGAAGATGTGGAACTTCAGCATGACTGACTCCATTTTGCTTTTGGTCTACTGGGCCTAGTATAAGACCTCAGTCCAAACCAATAGCCTCCAAGGGGCTGGGGATTTAGCTCAGTGGTACTGCTGCCTCCCTTGCAAGTGCAAGGTCCTGAGTTTGATCCCCAGTACCAAAAAATAATAAAAATTTTAAAATGGCCTCCAATAAATTTTATATAGTAGTAGCATAAAAACTATATTGCAGAAAATAATATTTCTAATCCGTCAAAGATTAGGGATCCCCATGACTACCACACCCCAGTTTAAACCATCAAACTTAAATGCTTTTTTAAATAACCAGTATACCCAAGAAATATACCAGGGATCCAGTATACCGGGGATCAAACTCGGGACCTTGTGCTTACAAGGCAGGTGGCAGAACTACTGAGCTAACTCCCTGGCCCCACTCCTTTTAAGATTTGTCTTATGATCACCAGAGAAGACTTCTTGACTGAGGAAGGGTGTGATTTTCTGGAATTCATCTAAGAATAATAAATGTTGAATTTATTGTCATGAGTTGATAAACTTCAAAAAGCCAATTGAAAGTATTATTGATGTGACATAAACTCGGAAGTTTATAAGATATGTTTAGTAAAACATTTGGGATCTATAAAAGGGTGACAGTATTTATCCCTCAAAATAAAATAATCTATGAAAGAGTCACATGGTTGTCTTGAGAGCAAATCATTAGCAGTCTCCTTATTCCCCAAGATTTTTACATTTTAGAACATGTAACACCCATTTGGTTGGTTACAAGACAGCTGATTTCATCTTGGGCATTCTCTGTTGAATTTTACTTTGTCATGTAAATTGTATCCTGCTTAAAACTCTTTCAATCCAAGAAGCTTCAACAAGGAAAAGTGAATCCCACAAATGCAGCAATATTCAAACAATGGATAGTTTAACCCGGGCACATGTGGAGAGATCAGGCATAAAATTTCTACATTATAAAATGTTGATGAAAATTCTCAGGATTTTACAATATTCTGGCTTTTCCTTGGAAGAATTCAGCTCCCAAAGAACAATGTGTAATTTTTTCAGGCAATTACCTAGCAGTCCCCATCTGGGGAAAACTGCACTCCTCATATTACACTTGACACAGACCTATCGCATCACGGTCTTTCTCGGAGGTAACTGTAGTCAAGTACTTAAGTTTCTCTAGTTCCTCAGGTACCTCATATATTTAAATTTCTATCTGCTACACATTCATTCCTAATTCTCTTTATTTGAAGCTGTGGGCAGAGTTCTTTTCTGATAACTTTGTCAAAGCCCCCACATAAAAAGAAAAGAAAAATCTCGAAGAAACTTTTCCCCATTATGATGGAGTACTCAGAATTTTATGTCTGCCACCCCTTCCCCTGCATCCTTACTCTGGCACCAGAATCTATACAACTCCAGAAACTTTTACTTTCTGCCCCCAGGCACTGAGAGGAGCCCACATCTCTGATGGTTCACCTGACTCCTGACCAGTGTGACTTTCCACAGGGAAAGATGAAACAGTTGAAAGTGGTGCTCTGTCTGCATTAGCCTCCTGCTTATAGCATCTCAGTGATTGTAGACTTAATTCTTTCCTGTTGGGTTTGTTGCCTGGCTGTAATACTCAATGCCTGGGACTCAGCTCTTTCTCTCAGCTCAGCTCTTCAATCCCTGTTAGTATATCCCAGTTATTATACATCAGTCAATATAATTAGATCAACTCTGAAATGACTGTACTCTAGGTTTTCAGGAGTGAGTCTTCCTAACAAAGCTGGAATTGACTCTGAGTATGAGAGTATGATGAGCAAAGTTTACTGTGCAATCTATGGAGCTGAGACTCCTTTGTGTGGTTTCATAGTATACTCTGCAACACAATGGGTCAAATGCATTTGTATTCATATGTAAAAAAACATGTTTGTCGTGGTCAAATAATTTACTCCACTCTACTATTTTTTAATATGAATATACAGAGAAAGTAGTTGGTTTCAAGTAATGGCAAATTCAACACAAATTGACAACATAATAAAGGAAATGTATTGGTTCCTCTAAATGAGAGGCCATGAAGTAGTGAAGGCTATAGGTACAGTATAAATAAAATTTAATCAGTCTGTGTCAGTCTTGCTGTGATTCTTTAAACTGTTTCTGTGTTCTTCTCATCTTCTCATCTATAGGTAGATTTTATTAATGAACTATATCAAACTTCATAGCTATAGGTCACCACATTTGATAAAAGAAAAGATCATGGCTTTATCAGCATTCCCTCTGTCTGATTATACATGCCAGTTCCTGAATCAATCAGTCTGGCTACAGGAAGATATTTTTCCAATTGACATAGTCTAGGTCATGTGTTCTATTCCTACAGATAATGGATGAGTTTGTTATCTTCCCAGAAGTCACGTGAATTCCCAAGGAAAAGTCAGGGACTATTGAGGACAGGTGAATGAATGCCGTGAAGACAATCACAACTACAAAACATAGGGCAATAAAGAACTCACAGACCTTTTAAATTTGGACAAAAAATTAATGAGTATTTCTGGAGCAAGATGGGAGAATCAAACTTTCCAGGAATTTCCTACAACAGTATCAATTTGAGCAACTACTCACACATGAAAATACATTCACAAGAGCTAACAAAACCAGATGGGAGATCATAACATCTGGTTTTAGCACAATAGCAAAGAGAAAAATCCACTGATTTGGATAGAAAGGAGTTTTCCACTACTACCACATTATTGCTTTTACCTCAGAGAACAAATGAAAAAAAGAGATATCATTTGTTTGAGGGAAAGACAGAGAAGTAAGCACATGACTTTGCATTTGATCCCCAACATCAGGCCCACTATAAAAAGTCTCAACATTAGGCAGACATCAATGGCTCCAGATTTCAAGCTTGCATACATGAATGGAAATTCCAGACCTACTCCAGCACCAAGAGGGAACCTGCAGCTCTGAGCTCAGGCATGCAAGTCAGACACCATAAGTGGCCTGACACCAGCAGCTTTTGAACTGACACTTCCCTCAGAAGAAGGCAGGACTTGGTGGCTCCACATACTGAGTATACACCAAACTCACTCTTCTTCAGTGAACCTAAGCCCTACCTCAAAAAGCCCCCCAGCTTCAGGACCAGGCCAGCAGCCTGCTGATAATCTCTAGATAGGCTGTCTGCTCAAAGTCTTTTTCAGATGAAGCAAGTCTGAAAAGACTAGAATAAATACATATGTCTTCAAATATGCAGACATCAATGCACACACAAAAAGATAAAAGATAATCAGAGAAATAAGACATGATCAAGGTGACAAAATAAAGTGCTACTTACTGACTGTAAAGAAATGGAGATATATGCACTTCCCGAAAAAAAAAAAAAGGAAAACAAATCTCTAAGGAAACTCCACAAACTTGAGGCAAATATGAAAAAACAACTCAGTGAAATAAGAAAAATGACAGGTGGGCAAACAAGAATGTTTAGAGAGAAATTAAGATAACAAAAAATAAAATTAAAATCCTGGAGCTGGAAAGTATTATCAACAAAATGAAAAATGAAATAGAGACCATCAATACCAGAACTGTTCAAGCAAAAGAAAGATTCTGTGAATTTCATGGCAGGTTATTTGAAAATATATATAGCCAGAGGAGAAAAAAAAAAACATAAAGAAAGCTTATGAGAATTAAAAGACAGGATGAAAAAAGCAAATTTTTGAGTCACGGGGTTAAAGAAGGAGAAAACAAAGACAAGAAAATCGAAAGCTTGTTTAAAGAAACAATAGCCGTAAACTTCCCAAACCTGGAGAAAGTTGTAAAGATTGAGGTACAGAAATTTATAATTAGTATGTTATCTTCTTTTACTATTTTATTTTTAAAATATTGATAATAAATAATTTTTATTATTTTTCTTTTTATTGACATATAAAATATATATTTATCTATAAAATATGAATGAATCTAGCTACTTAGAATGTAAATTATCTCAAATATTTATCATTTTGTTGTGAGAACACTTAAAATTGACTCTCGGCAATTACAAGAATATAGTATACTGTTATTAACAATAGTCATCTTGCTGCACAATAGATCTCCTGAAATTCTCCAAACTAAATTCAGTATCCTTTAACTATGTCCCCAGAATATGTTACTTCAGATATGAAAATGATAAAGACTTTCCCAAACAAAAGTTGAGGGGAATTCATCCTCACCAGATTTCTATAAGTAATGCTAAAGAGGTATCTTTAAGATGAGAGAAAAAGACATTAATGAGTAAACTGAAATGGTATCAAAGTATAAGACTCACTGGTAAAAAGTACACAGTAATAGTCAGAATACTCTTAATACTGTAATAGTGGTGAGTTATTTGAAAATATATACATTATGAAGGCTAAAAGGCAAAACTATTAAAAGGCAAATAGATATAATAATTTTTTAAGGATATACAATTTAAAAGGCTATAAATTATAATGACAAAAATTCAAATTGTAAGCTAGTTATGGCAGTTCATGTTTGTAATACTAGCAATCTGGGAGGTTGAGGCTGGGGGGTCACAACTCTGAGCTGAGCCCAGGCAACTTAATGACTTAGAGAAATCATATCTCAAAGTATACAGATAGATATAGATAGATAGATAGATAGATAGATAGATAGATAGATAGAGATAGATAGATAGAGATAGATAGATAGATAGATAGATAGATAGATAGATAGATAGATATAGATGATAGGGCTGGTGTTGTAGCTCAATGTGATGCCCTTGGGTCCATATGCTGCCTCCAAGAGACTTGTCTCTCCTGCAAGGGAGGAAGTAGATTGAAAGCGAAGGGATGAAAAAATGTATTCCATGCAAATTGAAACCAAAAGAAGCACAACAGCTATATTTATATCAGATAAAATAAATTTTAAGTCAAAAATATTAAATAAGAGACAAAGAAGGTCATTATATAATGATAGAGTGAGTTCAACAAGAGGATATAGCCATATATATATATATATATATATATATATACAGAATATAATTTCTTACCAACATAGAATATTCTTCAAGATAAATCATATGTTAGCCCAAAAACAAATGCTAACAAGTTTAACAAAATTGAAATCATATTAAATATCTTTTCTCATCTTAATTATTTAGAAATAAATAATTAAATTTAGAAATAAATAATTAAGATGAAAACCTTCAAAATTTCACAGATACATGGAAATTCACCAATGGGTCAATGAAAATTGAAAGAAAAACTTAAAATTTTCTGAAGAGAAATGAAAATGGAAAGACACCATGCCTAAACCTAAGGGACAGAGCAGAAGCAGTACTCAGAGAGAAGTTTATAGCAATAATTGTCTACACCAGAATAAAGAAAAATGTCAAATAAACAATTTAGGTCTGCCTCTCAAGGAATTAGGAGAACAAGAATAGTCTAACTCCAAAGTTAGTAGAAGGAAAGAAATAATAAAGATCAGAGCAGAAATAAACAAAGGAGAAATTTGAAAAACAATAGAAAATATCAATGAAAGTAAGAGTTGATTTTTTCAAACAATGAATAAAATCAACAAAAACCTGAAAGAAAACCGAGAGAAGATTCAAATAAATAAAGTTAGAAATGAAAAATGAGGAACTAATGTTGCCACAGAAATGTGAGAGCCTAAAAATCTGTTATGAACAATTTATGTTAATAAATTGGATAACCTAGAAAAAATGAGTAAGTGGCTAAACATATACAACGTACCAAGTTGGAATTATGAAAAAAAAAAAACCCAAACAGACTAATAATTAGTAAGATTCTGTACAGCAAAGGAAAGAATTAAAAAGGTTTAAGTTAACATACAAAATAGAATAAAATATTTGCAAATTATATTCAGTGAGAAATTAATTCTCAAAATATACAAAAAACTCAAAAAGTCACTAGATGGAGTCCAAAGAGATTGCCCAAAGAGGAGGTTGGTACCTCAACTCACTCACTCACTCATCCATGGAACAGGTTCACTGACACTCATCACAGAAAAATAATATTTCCGGACACAGCAGTGAGAGCCATAGAAAGACTTAAATGGCTGAAAAAATTAGATATTTATAAGGAAGTGTGTGTAATTGTAGGGTGAGATACATTATGGTCTGCAGCCAAGTAGAATTATGTGTTTGGGGGATGGAAGTCTGTGGAATTTGTGAATCTATAGGAATCAAGTTCTCAAATCACAGGTGAAAGACAATGATCCAATCACAGGTGGAAAGGTAATGGCCCACTCAAAGGTGAAAAGCAAGGATCAATCTATTGTATTTTTTAAGATATATGAATTTAGGATTGAATAGCCTAGAAGGAAAGTTTTATTTTTTTCAAAAGTACAATTTTAAAATCAAAATTTCCTTGTCTCCTTTTCACTTTTTTACCTTTTATACTACCTCAAATAACTCAATAACAAACAACCCACCTAATTAATAAAAAAGGTGAAAGACTTCAATAGACATATCTTAAGACATACAAATGACCAGTATGTATCTGAAAAAAATGTTTATCACTAATTATCAGGAAAATGTAAATTGAAACCACAGTTAGATGATTTTGTTGAATAAGTAATACACAGCAATTTAGAAGAGTGCTAACTAAATTAAAAGAAATATTGCTCAATAAATTATAAGATTAAAAATTGAAAGGAAAATAATATACATGGCACTTCAAACCTATTGAAATAAATATTATTGAAACAAAAAGAAAAAATAATAAATTTTGGTGACAATATAGAAAAAGGGAACATAAATTAGTGGGACTATGAATTAGTACAGCTATTATGTAAAACAGAATAGAGGTTCCTCTAACAATGAAAAATAGAATTACTGGTCGTTCAGCAATCCCAATACTGGGTATATTTCCAAAGGAAGTGAAGTCAATATGTTGAAGAGATATGTGTCCTCCCATGTTTATTTCAGTATTACTTACAATAAACAAGATATGGAACAACCTAAGTGGCAATAGGTAAATAGATAATGAAAACATTAGATATATATGTACATGTGTACACACATACATATGCATATATGTGAATATTAGCCTTTACAAAGGAGATCCTACAATCTGTTATAAATGGATAAATCTGGAGGACATTATGCTAAGTGAAATAAACTGAGAACAGAAAGTCAAATACTACATAGTCTCACTTATATGTGGAATTTAAACAACATTATCCAAAAGAAGTACACAGTGATATTTACTAGGGACTGGAGTGGTTAGCTATGTGAGATTCTGGGGATATAGTTAAAGGATACTGAATTTAGTTAGGAGAATTTCAGGAGATCTATTGTGCAACAAGATAACTATTGTTAATAACAGTATATCACATTCTTGTAATTGCTGAGAGTCAATTTTAAGTGTTCTCACAACAAAGTAATAAATATTTGAGATAATGTACATGCTAAGTAGCTAGATTCATTCATATTGTATAGATAAATATATATTTTATGTCAAAAAAGAAAAATAACAAATTATTTATTATCAATATTTTAAAAGTAAAATAATAAAAGAATATAACATACTAACTATAAATTTTTCCACTACTACTCCTGACTTTATTAAGTAATATAGGTCCATTTTTTAATGATCACTATTTTAGGGCTATGTACATGTGTTTTAAAACTCTTCTTAAAGAAAACATTTTTACCATAAAAAATCATAAAGTACATCATTTCCATCACTTTCTAGGAAAAAATATTACTGTCATAGTGTATTACTGAATACTTTATAAGCAAAATCACAACCTCAAAAATATTTCAGTTGTTGCCATTCCTAAAAATCCATTGATGAAAAGCAATGACTTAAAACACTCAAAGATTGAAAAACCCTTAGTCAAACTTAATAAAAGAAGGAAAGAAATGGCTTATCTCAATACAATCAGAAAAGAAAAAGTCAAAATCACAAGAGGCACTGCCAAAATCTAGAGGATTATAGGAAATTACTTCAAACACTTATATTTCAATAAATTGGAAACCTAGACAAAAAGGATAAATTCCTAGACTCATATGAGTTACTAAAACTGAAAGAAGATATAATAACCCTGAGTGGTCCATAACAGGCAATGAAATAGAGGCAGTAATAAAAACCCTACCAGCTAAATCCAGGACCAAGTAGATTCACCCCTGATTTTTACCAAAACTTCAGGGAAGAACTAATTCTAACACTTCTCAAAGTCTTCCACAAAATTCAAAAGAAAAGAATACTGCCAAACTCACTCTTTGAAGCTAGGATTACCCTGATACCAAAACTGGATAAGGACTCATCAGAAAGAAAAAACTACACCTCTCCCCCCAAAAAATCACTAGCTGGTCTCAGTTCTGTACAATTTAAACTCTGTAGAGATTTGAATAAAACAAGTAAGAGACTGAGGACACCAGAAGACTGTCACCCCAATTATGGCTTTGGGAGACAAGCATCTGCACCCCAAATATGCCCTTTTTACATGAGGATTATTTTGAGATGTAGCATATACAGGAGAAGTTCTGAAAATAGAAGTGTTGCCCTTTTGTAAAGGAAATTTACATTAATAAAGGCAGTCTCCATTCATAAAGGTATTCCCTTTTGAGCAAGATGAGAGGAAGACTTTAAATTACCACGCTCATCAGTGGAGAAGGCACTGACTTAAGTCTGCATAACAATCCTTACTCTTGCTTACCTTCCTTTTCTTAGTTACCTCACTATTCTTGGAATCTTGTAAATATCTTAAGTACCTTTATCTAGGCATCTTCAGTTTGGGGAGACAAGACAGGTTATATAAATTTAGGGCTAATGAACATTGTATTACCAGTTTTTAGACAGACACTCCTTAAATGATTAACACGCCTATGTGGAGAGTTCATAGGGATAGTATAGTGGGCCAAGGGACCACTCCCCTCCACTCATCTGAACCTGTGCAACACCCAAGAGCCATCCCCACCTCCCCACTTCGTCCTAAAACATCTGTGTGCCAAATCTGCTGGAACGACCTACAATAACCCTTCTTCTCTTGGAGTTTACTGAAGGTTCATACATACGGGCCTTATCTCATACATCCAATTAGGGTGAATCCATACAGAGTGAATTATGGGAAAGGACATGCACAGTAGATACAGCTGACGTGACCCTGTCAATCACAGTGTTAATCCTGCTCTGGAAGACCCAAAGGGAGGCGCCACATTTTAAATTCTTAAACCCAAAGAAGTCCTCAAGCACTTGTGCCATCTTTCTTTCTGCTGGGGCAAACCCACTCACTGTAAGCATACCATCACCTAATTCAAAGTCATCAAACTTTGCTGCCTTTTCCTTAAGTAAAGTGCCACTTTCAAATCTTTGTTCATCATGTACAAGAACTCATCCAGGATTCCATTACCCATGGTAACAGAGCTGAACAGGAATTTGACTCAAAATCTAAAGTAGCAAAGGAAACTGAATACAAAATGAGAACTGTCAAGCTTTTTCCTGTTTCTGGTTACCTGCCAGACATCCACAGGTCCAAGTGAAGAGTCAGTGCTTTTTTAGCAAAAGCAGCCTCCAAACCCGTATTGCTATTCCAAAGCAGAGATATCTCTGAATATACAGCTAACGAGACTGGGTGAATAACTGGAGAAGAAACAGTGAAGAATAGAAGGAACACTGGGATGGCACCCTGGAACTGCTGACTTGACCCAATTTTGCCATTATGTTTGCTTTTAGATCTTGGACAAATTATTTTGTCCCTTCTTATTAATAAATGTAGCTGTGACAGAATAGAAAAAATAAAGATAGATAAAAAGGAGATCAGAAAAATCATAATTTTAAAATTGTATTTTCAAAAAAACTGCAGTTACAATGTCTTTTTCCCTTCCAGGAAACTAAAAAAAAAAAAAAAAATTCTGAAGGGTCATAAAGACAATTGGCAGCCATGCTTTTCACCTGTGGACCTGTCCCCTTTGTCCTGTAAAATGGGCCTTCAGGGTTCACAAAGTCTTTGACTGTAAACTTGCTTTCTAGAGATTTGCAAATTAAACAAATTTCAGTTTCCCCAAAACACATAAATATATACAGTTACAGCCCACAGTGAGTCTCTTGGTTCTTCAGGGCTCACACTATTCTGAATGTGTACTTTTAAAATTCTGCTAGCACATCTCTTTATGCCTATCGCTGACATGTTTTGAAAATTCTTATGTGGTGGAAGTCCGTGAACCTACTGCTAGGCAATGCATGGCCTGTGACAGACTGATGCTGCAGATGGTAAAAGAATTTACCATTAGTCAAGGAATATAGAGTAAAAAGTTTATTGATACAAGGCAATAGAGCAGCAGAGAGAACTATAGTGACAGAAAAGTAGGGACCTTTATATTTGAGTTTAACGTGAGAAGGGGTTCTAAAGACACCCCAGGAATACTTTCATCGGGTTACAGTGGTTCTATTGTCCATCCATCTCAGTTCTAAGTATAGCGAGGTATTATTTGAAGCCTGGCAATGTTTTTGTTCAACAGGGTCCAGTGCCCATAGTGTTGCTAGAAACAGTTCTTCTAGGTAAATTAAATTAAGAAATGTGTAGAGTGACTAATGTTAGTGATCAAGGAGATCACAATAAAATGTACTTGAAAGGGACTTTTGACATTATATTGGGATGGGGAAGTCAGGTATTAAGATGTGTCAAGTGGTTAGATCATCTAGTGAGATATGCATAGTTTTTGTGCATAGCTCGGAAAGTAGAATGTGAATGTTCTAATGTTCACCACTCAGATGCAATGTGGCCTCTGAAGAAACAATGGTAAAATTACCATAATTCTCTACAACTACACCTACAACCTGTTCTGTGAGTGGGATGAGCCGAGGTTTCCCTCTCTGCTTTGGGGAGTCTCCTCAGATCCTGTTCGGTGAAAACTGTACCTACTTAAATGGGGCTACTAAAATAATTTGATATAATACTTATAAATCTCCTATCATTATTTTTATTATCATTATTATTCAGCATGTTAGAAGGAAATCTTGGAATGCCTGTTTTTGACACAGGAGACTACGTGAACTGTTGCTGGGTAGGGTTGGAGAAGGTTCCACAAAGGCCTCTGGAGGCTCACACACCCACAGAACAGGTTGGAGCCTCACTGACTCCTGCCCCAGAAAAAGTATTTTCAGATGTGTCAATAAGAGGCATAAAAAGATTTGTGAGCAGAATCAAGGAGTGTACAATCCTAGAGAACGGAGTGTGGGCCCCCTCCAGAGAGAAGTGCTTTAAGGGCTGGGCCTGATTATGTGATTTCTGGGGATGGAAATCTGTGGAATTTGTGAATCTATAGTTAAAGGAGAAAACTTCGGGTTCAATTTACAAGTGAAAGGTAAGAGCCCATTTAGAGATGAAGGGTCAATTTTACAGGAAAAAGGCATGAACTCAACCTAGTGTATTTTTTTAGGAACTAGGAATCTAGGTGTGAGTTGTTTGGAAGGGGGAAAAACGTGTAATCTTGGGTAACTGTGTCATAAAACTGCAGTTTTTAAAAGTACAATTTTAAAATTATGATTTTCTTTGTCTCTTTTCTACCTGACTCTATTTCTTCTATTCTACCTCAGGATGATAAGATCATGAACTAAAAGTAACAGAATGGGTTCGTGGAAATGAGCATGAATTTCTGTTTGAGTCTCTGTAGGTCTCCAGGTCAAGATGCCCTGAGAAGAATTAACAATGTGGCTCAGAAACTTGAAAAGGGGAGCTTGAGGTTTAAAATATAAATTGGACTTTGTCAGTATGTAAATCACTTTTGAAGTAAAAGTAATGAGTCAGGTTAGTCAAAAGAGAAGAAAGAACTACAAAAACATTAAGGGAGTGATATTAAATGAACTTGATTCTTGCCTGAAAAAACAAGAGATAGCCTTTGATGTCCTTTTATGAAAGATGTGTAATTTCAAAACATCTAGTTTGTATTAATATAGGCCTGGGTAAAAATTGACTGGAAAAATATGAAAAGGTGGTTGTGGTAGTTAATAGACTGTCAACTTCAGTGGGAATGCCTTGCTGATTTAAGTCAGCATGGTTGCCAGAATGGCGTAAAAGGAGGAGAGGGAAGGATTTCAGTTGATCTTCCTTGAAGGAGCTTCATGGCAGCATTTTTTTTTGAAGGAGCTTTGGCTGTTTTCTTCTTCAGGGGAGCTTCAATCCTTGTCTTCATCTTGGATGTCATCTCCTGGCTTCCAGAGCAGAACCCTCAGCCTTCTGGCTCAGTTCCTTCAGCCTTTTGTCACAGACACCTCAGCTTACAGCCTTTCCGGGGTAGATCCTTCCATCTCCCATCAGGGATCCTTCAGCTACCTGATAGGTGGCAGAACATTGCTGTGGGCTCTAAGCCCTGGACTGGATCCTTCGGGTCTCCAGCATGCAGACAGTCATCCTGAGCTCTTCTACATCTGTAGAATGTAGAATTAGTAAGTACCACTGACTAATCCAGTGGTACAAAGTTTCTAAGAGCACTACACTCTGAGTTTTGTACCTCATGTGTCACTGGGATTACTGAGCACAAAAGTAGAATATCTTATTCTGAGAAGATTGTGAGCATATCCTAGATTCTTTTGGGTATCTCCCCATATCTCAGGATGTGTATTCTTGGGTATTCTGCCCACAAATTGCCTTCAAAAAAAGGGACAAGATAAATCGGCCTAAGTCATCTGAGGTTTCCTCCTGCAGGTGAAAGTGAAAATCTGTTCTGGAAGTTTTGAACCATAAGAAACCAAGCTGCTTTGCCTACTGTAAAAAGTTGTCTTTTTGGGGGGGGCGTACTGGGGATCGAACTCAGGACCTTGTGCTTGCGAGGCAGGAGCAGTGACACTGAGCTAAATCCCCAGCCCCCAAGTTGTCTTATTAGGGACAAAAAGATGTCTGGTTTTTTAGTCCATTCCAGCTGCCTACAACATACTAGAGAGCTTATAAGTGATATACTTATTTCTTATGGTTTCGGAGGCTGAAAAGTTCAAGATCAAAGTGTTGAGAGCAAACTATGTCATCAACATAGACCAACGTATTTGTCTTTCCACACCGTCGGAATTATTGAGTAACAATAAATTCACAAACTATGTAAATTTCATCTGCTTTAAATCACCCAAGTACTTCAGCTTTAACTTGGAAGTCATGACCATGGCAATTGTAATTTCAATCTCAATTATTAATATCTATAACACAACACACTTCAAACAGCAGTAGTAGATTACAGAGAGGGTGAGGAAGGGTAGAAGTAGCATAGGATTTAGAGGCAGCACCAGGAGCAAAGGCAAAAGTGGATACAAATGCAGTCACGGCAGGTGGTCAGATAAAGGGTCAACAACCCAGGGTCAGAACTGTCTAGGTGCAGAGGTCTCCATGTGAACACCCGAAAGGCTTGGCTTTGAAGAGGGCAGAATCAAAATGGCAGGGAGGAAGTGTGCTGATCTGAAGTCCAGGGATAGAGTAGGAAGTTCTTACCTGGCAAATCTCCTGGGTAGAAATGGTGATGTGTATACCAGGTGGTCTACGAAAAGATGACAGTTGTTGTACCACCATTCCATGGTCTTGGGTGACCCGTCTTTTATGTTTCAGGTGAGGAGGCTGCATCATTTATCAGTCTGGTGTACTGGGTAAGCTCACATGCCCAGTGTTTTTGATATGGTTTGATACGTTTATATGCCCATGCACCCTGATTTTATTTGATAATGCCACGTGTGGTAATTTTTTATTGGCCTGATAAGTTACCAGTGCCTTATAATTGTGGTAGTTGTTGTTTTCAATAAGTGTTCAACATCTGGTGAGTACCTACTTGCACAGATAAGATGTAAAGTTATTCTGCCTTAAAATGGAATGGGTCAGAGGAGGGCATAGCCTAAAAACTGCTGCTCTTCTCCAAAATGAAGCAATTTAGGGCAAGGCCCAGCCTACTCTGTACATTTAGTATCTGGTGGGAGCCCACAGCCAGCTCCTTCATTCTGTGTCCACTCACAGTAGAAATGGCAAACAGTCTTCCTCACACCTTACTAATGCTACTCCTGAGTTCTGGTCTCATAACGCAATTATCTCCCAAAGTCTCCTCCTCTTAATTGCCATCACCTGCAGAGTCAGTGCTTCAAAATGTGAATTTTGAGGAGACACAAATTCACACCTTTGCATATGCTTGCTTATTTGCTTGGGAGATTTTTCTCCACATACCCACAGGGCTTGCTCCTTCACATTTTTTAATATCTGCTCAGATGGCTCTTTATCACTGAGGCCTTTACTGATCACCTTATACAATATACATGATTTCCCTCCCTAGCACCTTCTGTCTTTTCTCACTTTATTTTTCTCCTTGTTTATTATATCTGTCCCATGCCTTTATTTGAATACTTTTATATCGTCCAAGAACTGATGTATTGGCTGGTGTGTCCCCAGCACTAGAATAGGAGTTAATGTCTAATAAATGTTCAGTAGATATTTGCAAGCAAGTGCATGAACTACTGATTCTTTAGCAGTGGAACTGGTACATGAGACTGTTGTAAACATTTAAGGACAGAAAAATGAGGATGACATAGGTCTCTACTCAGAAAATGCATAGCAAATAACATAGCCATAGGAATATGAATTACCATTAACCACCTACCATTGGCTAGGAGATGGAGTAAAAGTATAATTCAATACTATTATAAACTAGTAATTTTTCACATAAAGAAAAAACTCTGTTCCATAATCACAGACTGTACCCCTCACCTTGGCTAATCATCTTGCAAATGCATGCGATTAGTCACCATGGGGCATGTGAGAGGGAGAGCCAGTGGCTCTGGCAGCACCATCCATCACTCACCCAAGGGAAATAACTCAAATTTTGTGTCCTGCTAATGGCAGGTCAGTGGCACCAATTTTGTATTTGAGGGCAATCCAAACCAAATTCCCCAAACAGCTCTAAAAATTGATAACTACCTCTGCTAAACTAGTATTATTTAGCAAAACAATAGATTTAACATTAAAAGAATCTGTAGCAGTCAAGAAAGCAACAGAATTAAAAGCTTAAAAACAAATTATGCAAGATGATCTTGTTGGCTGTTTGTTTGTTTGTTTTTGGTACCGGGGATCGAACTCGGGTCCTTGCCAGGCAGCGAAACCACTGAGCTAAATCCCCGGCCCTATTGTTGGTTGTTTTGACAGAAGTTTTGAATGTATGACTATTTTAAGGGGACAGCATTTTGTCAAAATGTCAGAAAATCTTACACTTTTACAGAAATTAATAATTGTTTCAAATTGTTCAATATAAATACCATATATTGAAAACAAGTTGGGATGTAAGATAGACAGCCTTGGTGGAATTATCAATGCATCAATTCTATGATGTAATGTTTTAAGACAGAAAGTTGACTATAAAAATGTAACAAGAACAAGAACAAAGAATAGAGAGGAAGGTGAAAAACCAAAGTGAATAAGGGTCTCTAAAAATATGGATGACATAAGTCTTTTTCAACTGTTCAGAACAAGCAAAAATGACGGGATAGGATTACTCTTTAAGGAATATAATATTAACAGGTGGTAGAACACTAAAATATTTCTATTTAGTTCCCTTCAAGTTGGAAAGGTTCAATTTAAAAAAAGAGAATTCTAAGCCAAGATAGTTGAGAAGATAATAAAAAGAGCACATAGCCACTTCAAGTGAATTTAAGTCTCTAAGACCAAGCAAATTACATCCTCAGAAGCTGAAGGAATTTGTAGATGGAATCTCAGCACTGTGGCACTGTTATTTACGATGAAGAATGATGTATAAGTCAGAAAATTGCAGCTAGCTCTAAACTGCTGTTTTTTTAAAAGCAGGAAATATAAGATTTTTTTTAAGACAGACATAGGCAAAATCCAAGAGAGGATTTACTAAGTACATTTGAAACTTATAAAATACAATGTTGTAGTGGTTATACATCAATAAGTGTTCACAAACAAAAGATTTGAGTGGAATTAGTTTGCATTGTTGTTCATTTGCATTTGTTTCTGCTTTGTTTTCAGAAGTAGCAGGTTTGGTAGAAATTCTTCGCTGAGCTCTAGAGACAGGGAACTAAATATAGATTTGAATTCCGGCTCCACCACTTTCTTCCTGAGTGACCTGGGAGAAAACATCTCACTCTGAGTTTGTGAGTCAGTTCACTCATGACTGCCTCAGAAGATAGTTGGAAAGTTCTTGTGGGCTGATCAAAGTAAAAGCACCTTGCACCATTTCCAGCACATAGTTGACTTTGTATTATGAGTTAGTGGAAATCTATTTTACTACCTCTATATTCTCTTGGAGAAAGATAACAGCTCTAGTAGCCTTCCTGACCTCATTTATTTGTGAATTACGGGAAGGAAGTAGGCCTGTCCAGCTCAGACTCTTCTCATTCCTTTTGGAGCCAGCTTTTTGGAAGGATACAAGCATTCTGGTCACCTCTTCTACCAAAAAGAAAACGTACTGGGGCAGATTTGGTTCATGCAAAGGGGAAGCATATGAGTGTCCAGCACTGTCTGTGACTGGGTAAGTAAAACTAGCTATTATAAGAGGATATCTGAAAGCTCCATTGGCCACAGATTATTAAGCCAATTTGTTGAGTTCAATTTTGTTATAAATAAAGCTAATATTCTAATTTCCATTTAAGTCTAACTCCTGTGTCTCTCTTACTGAGGGTCAAATTTAGGATTGGAACTGGATAAAAAGTGGTAGCAGCCAACTAAAACTTCAACAATATGACACCAACAGTTGATGATTAAACTAGCATGATTATCAGAATACAGTAGTTGTTCTTAGATCTTTTTTACACTTGGGTCTCAGTGCTTTAAATGCCAAAAATCTCCTGTTCCTTTCTGATGAAGAAAATGCTGAAATCTACGTAAGAGGTAAATAATAATTACATAATAACAAAAAGGCATTGATTAATAATAGCTACAGTGGTACCTTAGTTCACAAACTTAATTCTTTGTATGATTTTTGTTGAACACTGGTCAAGAACTGAATCAATTTTCTGCACAAGGTCAACATTGAACTTAACCACTGAATTTGATTTGGTTCTCATCCAATTTGGTTTGTGACCAGAATTGTGGAAAGAATTAAATCCGTGAACAAGGTACCACTTGTATTCATTCTTCAATAGTAGGCACTTAGCTAAATGCCTCCTATGCACTGTACTATATATTCATATGAGACAGCCATCATAATTCCCCATTTTATAAACAAGAAAACTAGAGCTGGTTATGTGAATTGTCTAAGGTCACACAGCTAACATATAGAAAAGTCAGGACACAAATTTAGGATTGTCTAATTCCAAAACTCAGACTCTGATCCAAGGATTGGCAAACTGCAGCTCCATAAACTATGTGGCCTGGTGCCAATTTTCATAAAGAAAATTTCACTGGAATGCAGCCTGGCCAAATTATTTTGCATTATCTATTGCTGGTTTTGTGCTCCCATGGAAGAGCAGAAGGGTACTGTATTTGTAACAGAAACTGTGTGGCTTGCAACCTGGAAATACTGTCTTGATTATCTAGATTCTAGGCCTTTAGAGAAAAATTCTGTATCCTTTCATTTTATGAAGAAATATATAGAGTTCTTTCAATTGGCATCTTTAGAGCTCCCATCTCATGGTATAAAAAATATATTAAAACTGGTGCTTCGCTTAACACTGCATGACTAAATAAAGGCTGGGAATCTTGAGGTGTACTCATTCCTTTTTAAAAAACAATTCAATAGCCCCATAATGTTCCTTTTCTTTAACTTATTTTTCTACCTAGAGCTTCAGCACTAATTTGAAATTACTATAAAATCCTTAAATAGTATCTCTTGACTGTACCAGATTTGAACTTTTGAATGAATCAAAGCAATTGTTAACCTGCACACCTGCTAGGACCAGTTTCCAAACTGAATGTGTGAAGTCTTTCCTACTTTGTATTATCATAGTTTTAATTGTATACAAAAGTAGAATGAACAGTATACTAAAGTGTCATGTATCCTCAACCAGATTCAAAGTTATTTACTTCAAGGCTAATTTTGTTTCATTTATAAACCCTCTTCCTCTCAACCTCCACCACTATTTGACACTAATAACAGATGACATATCACATTTCAGCCACAAATACTAAATGTAATCTTTGCATGGAGGGAAAGAATATATATCAAGATGATACAAGCATATAGAAGTTACACACTTTTTACTATTGGCATACCTATAATCCTGCTCAAATTTAGATACTAAGACAATTCTTTGCTAATAAGTATGACATTGGATACTACTACATTTTCTGTCAAAATAATAGTCTAAGGGAATTTATTCAAAATCCATTAGGAAAAGAGTTCAGGATCAGTCAGAGCATGCTTATCATGTGGCATCAGGTGACCTCAATTATTCACTCCTCAGTGAATCCTGAGGGCCAGAAATAAGAGAGTTCATGTAATACATAAACACAAGGGGAAGAAAGTCAAGATAACCCTGGTCATGACATGTCAACAAAACTAGTAAGTATCTCACCTGCCATAAATTCTTGAAACTCCTGTACCAAAGTTACTGAGATGATTATATACTTCTCAGGATTACATCATATTTCATAGCTGTTTCCATTGGTAGCTGTCTTTTACATGTGGTGAAGGAAGTTACAATTTATCTTTTAAAGACCCCAGCACAAATTGATCACTTGTAAATATTCTTGAAAGCTAAGAATTTAATTTTGCTCTGCCCAAAACAATTTTACCAAGACTTTAAGAAAACTAGGCTCCTCAAATATCATGAAACACAATCTGTTGATAAGACAAAGCTAAATTTATTGCTCACCACATTAAGGGTGAAACACACTTTCACAATGCTTTGGTAATGTCTCTCTATGGGAACAAAATCCAAATTCATTGAGAATCAGAAGTTTAATTCAAGATGATTCTTTCAGTACAAAGGAGACTGATCAGAATTGTTTGAAGATTAAGACGCAACAGTCTGAGATTGGCAAAAACAGCAAGTAAGACATCCAAGTGGTCATAAGATGCAAGCTGCCTGTTGATGCTTCCTGTTGAAGAATGCATGGGTGTTTTGGCAAAACACAGCAATCCAAACAACGGCAGAGTAAAGTTATACTTATGTCAGTAATTCATGGTGGTGGAATAAGGAAAGTAGAGGTTTTTATTTCTCATTATCTGAGCTATGAGTGAGCTTTGGTGAACTCAGTTCTCAATCTTTATATTCGAATTAGAAAAGTCTTCAAATAAGTGATAGGGACACAAGCTACATGATATAGGCAAGATACTTGCATATATTTATAATCTCTCATATGCTTTTAATCTAATAAAGTATTTAATTAGTCTACAGGTTTGCGGTTAATTTGCTAATAAAGACTCTCTGACTGTGAGTCATTAGGTATCTTTTCTTCATTTTGGAGTTCTGCCCATCTTCTTTCTTATTATCTTCTGAGGTGTGGCCCTGCTTCATTCTCAACATCCTTAGTCAGAGGCCAGTTAACAATTGCAGAGATCCTCCAGGCTCTGCATTTGCAGTTGCTCGAAGTTTAAATTATTGATGCAGACACATCCTTGTCTATGGTAAAAGGAAAGACTCTCTTCTACTCTTTCCACACAATACTTACTTCTAGAAACTTAGAACCCTGACCTTTTTTTTAATGTATTGTCTTGATTTGATTTGGTTTGTTTTACTGCTAGAGATTAAACTCAGAGCCCTGTACATGCTGAGTGTCCATCTATGGTTGAGCTATATCCATAGCCCCCAGAAATGGTTTTCTTCCTCCTCTGTGTTATGCAGCATTTCTGCAAAGTGTTACAGATACTAACAACTTTCTCCCTGAGAGCAGCAGTTTAGAAGGCTTAGAGAGCAGTGCTTCTACTTCTTAGCTTTAAGTCTATATTTCTGCATTTATATTTCTGGTATCAAGAGAGGTTGAACTACAGAGACATATTTAGAGGCCCTAAATCATTTTGACATATTAGTTGTATCAGTGTAAGGAAAACAAAAAGCTGAATTTCCAGAGTTACTTCCTTAAGCTATTCTATCAATATGGCTAGTGTCTGACCTTATTCAACATATTTTTTTTTTTAGGCAATAGAGATATTCAGAGTTAATAGAGTCAGACCTCAAAGTTCTTTGCTTGAGATTTATGCTTAATTTCACCCACTACCAGAGAGAGTATTGATCCTTCTGATCATTTCTCTCCAGACAAAATGTAGGACTCTTCCTTTAATTCTCCTTAGTTCAATTATAACAAAGATGAAAGATTAAAAATAACCTACTGAGTATTGAAGACCACACAATATTAAGAAAAAAATATAAAAATGACTGCGCATTATCATCTTAGTTCATTTATGCTGGATGCTGAGAAGACTAAGAGCAAGAGGACAGCAGGTTCAGTATCTGGTGAAGGCCTAGTCTCTGCTTCCAAAACGCCATATTTTTCACATGGTAGAAGAGAGTGCAAGAGTCCTGAGCAAGCTCCCTCCAGCACTAATCCATTCATGAAGGCAGAGCCCTCGGGATTTATGCACTTTGCAAAAGGCCCCACCTCTGAATAGTAGTACCACAATGTAAATTAAGTTTCAACATGAATCTTGGAGAAGGCATATGCAAATCATAATAAAATAACTATATAATTTATTGATCTTTTATTGGAGGTTCCTTGCAGAAACTCCTCCTCCCTAGTTGCTCTCTGGCTCAAGATCGGCCTCAACTGATCAAAGGTAATTTTCTCCTGACTACCTAAAAACATACTGTGTGTGACTGTATGATTTGGCTACTAAATCTAGTTGAACAATCCCTAAGAAGGATGAAAATTTCTCTCCTCACCTCCCTCAGACCCATTAAAGACAAAAACTGGCCAAGAGACTGATCTTGGCCATTCTGTTTTAATGAAGACTACATTCCTGAGTGAAAGATTAGTTTTTCCGCAAAGTGTTATTGCCTTAAACTTTGCTAACAGGTAGTTAAAAAGGTATAAGCGAATTACATTTGCAATTGTTTGGCAATCTAGGAAGGTCTCAGCCTGTTATCTGAAAAGAAAATGTCTAATCAATTTCTGGAGACACACGGTTTTAATTTTAGCTAATTACTCATAAGATGAGAATGAGAAGTTGGCTAGAGTTAAAAGGGGAGGATTTTTGCCTGTTTTTCTCAGGTTCAGATAAGAGCAAGGAAGGTATGTGGTTGACCTTGTGTTATGATTCTCCAGAAGAATGGAATCAATGGATATAGAGATATAAAAAGAGATAGAGGGGTAAAAGGAAGATTGGGATTGGCTATCTTTAGGGAGGCTGGGAAGGCCCACTATTGTGTCTACAAGGTGGAGGCCCAAGAAAACAGAGGATCCAAGGTGATGTAGTTCCAGTCCAAGCCCGGGACCTGAGAACAAGGAGCACCCATGTCCAAGCACAGGCGAAGAAGGATGGCTCAGCTCAAGCAGAAGGAGTACATTTGGCATTTTTCTGGTATTTTTGGTTCTATTTGGGCCCATAACAGATAGGATAAAGTCCATCTACATTGCTGAGGGTGATTTTCTTCTTTTAGTCACCAATTCAAATGCTAATCTTTTCTTGAAACAACCTGTGGAAACACCAGAAAAAATGCCTTACAAACATCTTTTAGCCCAATCACATTGACATTTAAAATTAACCATTGCACACTATCGTATCTCCTTTCTTTCCTCAAGACAACCATAATATAGTCATTAAACAACTATATTTGGAAACAAGAGGGAGTGAACAAATCTACACCACTCTCAATTCCGCTTCAATTCTGATATTTAAATATGCCCATGGTTGTGCTCTTTATAGTTTTACAGCCGTGTCAGTGGTTCAGAGGTCAGTCAGGTCCTTCCGATCTGGTTCAGGGTCTTTTTCAGAAGACTAGGCCTCTAACCTGAAGCTCTTGGGTGAGCTGTGGAATGAAGTCTAGGAAAAGACATAATTGACCTTCTGGTGTTATGAAGGAGTGGGTCTGACAAAACATTGTATATTAGATTGAATCAGATTAGAGTTGCTTAAGATCAGAAAGAGTAAGGATCTTCATCAGACTGACAGTAATTATTTCCTAAAGGGATAATCAGTGTTGACAGGGAAGGGTCACTGGGGCTAAGCCAATATTTTGGGGTAAGGCAATTTCAGTTCCTCAAATAATCTGGCTTGTTTGGCTGCTTGGCCCATTCTGTTTATCCAGAGGATGGAGGGTGTTATGGAAGGCACAATATTTGTGAGTGAAAGTACTTATGAATATCTTGAATGACCTCACTGGTGAACTGGTTGTCTTCTGTTATAGAAGAACAGAGGAACTGCTCAACTGATGATTCTTAGCTACAGCAGTGCCAGCGAATTGTTTGTGAAGAAAAGCCTCTAACCATCCTAAAGACATGCAGACAATGGTCAGAGCATGAACCTATCTGTGAAACTCTGAGATCTGAATTAAATCCATTTGCCAATGGAGAAAGAAGCCCTTGGGAGCTGGTTCTCATCCTTACCTTTATGGTTTTATCGGTATTGTTTCTAGTAGATGGTGCAAATTGAGGTTCCCTGCCCAATATGAGAACTCAAAGTGCTCCTACCAATATTTATGGAAGAAACTTTTAACATTTGCTATTTTGTATAATCTTGCTGTGTGTGGATTAAATTTCTGCAAAGAATGGAGGAGAGAACAAGTGGCCAGCTGGGTGTCTCCAAAGTCCACCTGTGTGAATAAAATCTTAGCTTGTTTCCAGCTGACTTTCTCAGCCTCAGGTGCTACAGTTGTTATGCCTTAGATTCCCTAAACAGAGTTTTTCTGCCTCTGAAGAAGATAGAGCAAGGGGAAGTATTCAGTATTCAGGGAAGAGATTTCCTGGGAAGCTGCTATCTAAGCCTATCTGATAGCCAAGGAATTTGGTTGAATTTCAGGCATCTGGCTACTAGCCTGAGATCTGTTTTTGAAAATAGCCAATACTGTGGGCAGGAGGAAAGCCTCCGCTGAGTTACTGACTTCTGTTCTACTTTTGTGGGTGTCCCTGAAGCTATCATGCACACTGTTTCCACAGCACACCAAAACCACGTACAACTTCAAAGCCTATCTGCTGACAGCGCAATGTCAGCTCTCTTGTGCTAGTATGCAAGTTCATGTAAGGACTGTGTGTTCAGCCAGTGGGCTGATTTAGCTTCCAGTAGTATAATGGGGGAAATTACAGGTTGCTGTGAGAGAATAGGCCTTAATGTATAAGAATATGTTTTTATACTTACTTACGTCACTGTATATTCAACACTGGAAGTTTTCCTTTAGTCTTCATGTCTCTGAAGAAGGAAGCTGACTATAAGGTAGCTGAGGAAGCATTTCAGAAGAATGGCTATCTTAGCATATTTGTCTGCCAGACAGTCTGCTTTAGCTTCAGGAACCTGACTATTCATCTAAGGTTCAATTTTGAAAAAATTTTTGGAAAGCTTAGAAATTACAGACTGTTTTTCAGTACTGAGGATTGAACTCAATCCTCATGTTAGGACTCTACCACTGACCTATGTCCCCAATCAGTTTTTATTTTTTTAATTTTTTTTATTTTTTGGTACCAGGGACAATCAGTTTTTATTTTGAGAAAGGGTCTCTTTCACTTGCCCAGGCTGATCTTGTATTTGTGATCCTCCTGCCGTACCCTTTGAAATTGCTAGTATTATAGGCATGCACTACAGTGCTAGGCTTGAAATTAAATTTTTACAGTACCAGTTATAGACTGAATTAGGGTTCCCTAAAATTCATAGGTTTGAGATTTAACCTGATTTTTTTTCCTTAAATTCTTTTATTGGTACATTTTAGGTATACAATACATTTATACTTATCATTGGGTGCTTGTACCTGTACATGTTGTATCTTGGTTCTTATTTTTTCCCCATTACCTGTGCACCCTTCACCCCCTCTACCCTTCCCTATTTACATAGACTTCGTTTCCATTTTTTTCTTTTCTCATAATTTTTCCTTTTCCTTCTTTCCTTTCCCCTTCCCCTCCCACTACCCCTACCCCTTTGGACCTTTTCCTATTTCAAAGTATCACCCTGATTTTGACTGTTTGTTGGTAAGACCCAGAAGAAGGTAATTAAGGTTCAATGAGGTCAGAAGGGTGGAGCTCCAAACCATGGATTGAATGTCCTTACAAAATGAGACACCCAAATGCTTTCTCACTCTCTCTGCTTCCCTCTCATCACCCTTCCTCCCTCTTCCATGTGAGGATACAGTGAGAAAGCAGTGGCCATTGGTAGGACAGGTGGAGTCTTCACCAGAAACTGGACTGGCTTGCATTTTGAGCTACCTTTCCTCCAGAACTGTAAAAAAATAAATAAATAAATTTTCATCCTTTAAGCCACCTAGTCTATGGTGGCAGCCTGGGTTGACAATATAGCACCTTATCATCAAAGTCTGAGGGCCTCCAAATGTTTTACATCTTTTGACTGACCATATTACAAAATTACCTGTGTAAAATATCCTCTTTTGGTCTCTGTCTTAAATAAGGAATAGAGTAAGAATATGAAATAAAGAAAGGCTTGAACTTGGGTGTGGTGGAGTATCCTGTAATTCCTGGGTGGCTGAGACAGGAGGATTGTCCTGAGTTTGAGGCCTACCTAGACTACATAGTGAGTTCAAGGCCACCCTGAAATACACAGTGAAACCTTGTCTCAGAAAAACCAAAAGAAAACAGAAAGAAAGAAAGAAAGAAAGAAAGAAAGAAAGAAAGGAAGGAAGAAAGGAAGGAAGGGAAAGAAAGAAAAGGAAAAGAAGGAAAGGAAAGGAAGAAATAAAGGGTTGGTCGTAAATCATCAGAATGAGTTGGTTTTATACAAAGAATATATTCTAAGGAGGAATAATGTTACTTCTTTGATGGGTCATCAGACCATCTTGAGTGTAAAATAATCAGAAGGAATTTGTGTAACCTCTTTGTTTAAATTTCTATTGGGTATCCTGGATAAACACAAAGAATGAAACAGCTGTAAAAGTATTGACCCACATTCTCCCCACTAGATATTATTGGCCCAAGGTAATTTTAGGCTAAGGGCTCTAAGAGTTCAAAATGCAATTCAAAATCCATATTGATTTTGCAGGTTGATATCAAAAGAACTTCTTGGGTTAAACTCCGTCTCAAAATGGTTCTAAGTGCTTATAATTACATTTCCAACATCTCCAGCAACAATCACAGCTCTGTGGTAGTTTTTGCAACACATAGATTGACAGACCCCATCTTTACTGACAACAGTTCTGATTGGACCATGGCTTGAGTGGTGAGAATTTGTAGCTGGGAGCCTTATCAGAGCTGTCACCATTGTGTCTTATCAATCCCAAGCAAACAGCCATGCCTGGATGGTGCAAACTGCTAAGATTGCCTTCACTAAGAATCCTGGAGGAACCAGACTTCCATATTTGCCAAGGATTTTCCCCTCTAAAGTTTAATATTTTCATTTTCAACACATGGAATTGAATTTTCTGAATTAGTTGTTTGGGGAAGTAATCAGGTGGTGACCAGCTCAGTGAAGGCCTACCGTTATGCTCCTCATCAAGGGCAGGGGTCAGCCTATGATCTGAAAGTCCTTATGGATTTTTGCATTCTTAAGAAAAGGGGACAGAAATCAAAAGAGTAACATGAAAAGTATACCGAATACCAATTTCATGTGAAAACTATACAAAACTCCAACTTTAATAGCCATAAATAAGGTATAATTGGAACAGAGTTGCATGCATACCTTTATGCACCACTGTTTACAGCTGTTTCCCCCACAGTGGTTACAGCTGAGCAGGCAAAGGCTAACATTTCCCTTTGGCGGGTCTCACAGAAGTTTGCTGATGCCTGCTCTAGTATGCTGGAGACAATGAAAACTCCTTTTGAAACGCACCCTCCATACTTTTATCTACTTTTACCCAACGAGTAGAATTTTGAGACTTATAAAGGACTAGACTTCTTTGATATTTATCGTTAGAGACACAAATGGCAAACATTGGGCCTGGCTCAAGGATGCCTTGATAAGGTAGTCTTCCGGTTAGGACTCGATGGCAACAGAATCCCGAGAAGCACCTGTCAGACAGCATCTGGCAGAGAACAGGTAACTCTGTCTTTCAAGAACTAAGCAGAGACACAGAGAAAAATAGTCATTCTCCCCGAATCCTGTAACAGCTGAAGAAGGCTGGGCTAGACGTTCCATTCTTATTAGTGACCCTCAGGAGCAATCTCCCAAAAATCTATGGCACCAATGATAAAAGGATAGGTCTGGGGTAGAAAGTATAGATGAAAACAGGCCATTTTATTCTTCTGGTATTAGTTTTGTTGTTGTTGTTGTTGTTGTTTTGGTATTTAAATTATTGTTTAGCTTCATTAGTTTTCCTGAAAACAATTTAAGAATAGATAATTTAAACTGGCTGTGGTTATGCATTCCTATAATCCCAGCACTCTGTGAGGCTGAGGCAGGAGGACTGCTAGGTCAAGCCCAGCCTGCAAGTGACCTAGTGCCACCTGTGTCCAAATTTAAAAACATCAATAAAGGGACTTGGGTTGTAACTTAGTGTGAATGCCCTGGGTTCAATCCTCAGTACTGCAAAAAATAGTTAATTTAAAACAGATATTTTTCTTGATAAACAAAGATGTCTTCAATTCTTGCTTATCACTAAATACTCTCATTAATTTCATAACACAAGAAGAAATCAAATGATCATAGGGATTTATTACATTATTATCTTTGGAAATGCCACACTTTGGCTTTGTTCTGTGTCCTCTCATTACCCTTTCTCTGGGGTCAAATCTTTCACTTACAATTTCTCAGCTTCCTTCTCCTCTAACAACATACAACAGTTAAGGATAGAAGGTGGCTAATGCCTTTTCCTTTATGACTTATTTTTCTACTCAAAAAATCTCATCCACACCTATGGCTTCCAATAAAATTCACATACTCTGACTAAAAAGAAAAAGGAAATCTCCAGCTCTAGCTGAGAACTTGACTATTCATAACACTGCTGAACCAGCATGGCCACTTGACTCCCCCCATCCCCAACTATTTAAAATGGACTTCAGATTCAACATCTTCCAATAACACTCATATCCTCCCATTTAAACCTGTCTGCCTCTCAAGTTTCCAGGCTTGGTGAAAGGTATCCCCATCCAACTCAGGCAAACCAAAACACTGGGAGTCATTTTTGACATCTCCCTCTCCTTCAAGTCCACCCGCCAACCACAAAAATGAATCTTGTGGTTTCTTAAATTCTGTGTGATTCAAATATATCCACTTTCCCTCAGCTTCATTCCCTCCATCCTACTTTGAGCTGCCTGAATTTCTGATTTATAGTTACAGACTTCTAATCATTTCCCAGAATCCATTCTTGTACTGTTCCCCATTCCTCATCAAGCTCAATGGAGGAGCCAAAACAAGCACATGAAATGCAGCTTTCACTGTGACTTCCCTCTACTTCAAGTCTTTCAATGGCTTTCAAGTGGTATTAAACTGAAAAACAACATTTTTGTTTTGGCTAGGGTGAGTGGGAGCTGTTGATGGAACCCAGGACCTTAAACTTTTGCATGCTAAGAACATCATCTACCACTGAGATATCTGTAGCCTCCAAACATTATTAATTACAGACACGAGCCCTGCTGGATCCTACCTATGCCCACATCACTAATCTCATGGCACTTTGCTGTCTGTTTCATTGCCCCAGTCTTTTCTCACTTTCCCATTATCCTTCCATTATCCTTCCAGCTGCAGGAACCTTTCATAAGCTCTTTCCTTTCCCAAGGTCCAGCTGGCATGTTACTTGTTCCCAACAGAACTGCCTGAAGATCACTTAAGCATATCAGAAATGAAAAGGTTTTAAGCCTTAAAAGGGTCTTGGTCTTCAGGTTTCAGCCTTTCACTCCGGAGAATCTCCTCTGTCCCTGTGAAAATTTACACATACTTCCAAGTGACCAGATCTACATTTGAGTAGATATTAAAAAGAGCATTTTTGGTCAATCTATTAAAAAAAAAAAGACTCCTCCAGGGCAACTGGTACCATCTTGCTTTACCACTTTTACTCTTCCACAACTAAGAGGCTCCTTTCAAAGAACTCCCAAAACAAACAGAATATTCTCTGTGATTACTTGCTGTCTACCGGTGTCAGATAATTGAAAAATGTATTTATATATTTTTTCTCAGTCTATTTTTCAAATCACTTTTTATTAAAAAGGAAGCACAAGTACAGAGTGTTTCAAAGAATCAAATAATTTAACAAAGGAGTGCCCAATGAAGTGTAAGTCTTCTTATTGCTGACCCTTTTCCCAGAAGGCATTCATTACTAACAGTTCCTTATATATCCTTCCAGAAATAGTCCATGCATACACAGTATACACACACATACACACATGAACCCACTACATCTCTGCTTTTACCACCTACAAGATTTTCAGAGCCTATATAGATCCCCACACTCTGTTTTTTAAGTCTTCACTGCCCTCCATTTGTACCTGACCATAATTTATTCACCTCTATTTATGAATGTCTATACAGCTTGTCAGTTGACATATGTTATTTCCAGCATTCTGTCATCACAAAAAATGCACCAATCCTCCATATGTGCTCTCTGTGCAACATGTATGTATTGATCTGTATTAGTTAGCTTTCCATCACTGTGACCAAGTACAATGCCTGAGAAAAATAATTTAAGGAATAAAGGTATATAGGTGTTTGGGCTGATGGTTTCCAAGGTACCAAGAGCTCTCTTCTTGTTATGGTTTAAATTTACTCTGTGCCCTCAATACCTCACGTGTTTGGAAGCTGACTGGATTATGGCAGCATGATAGCTGTTGTTATTAGGAGGTGGGGCTGGTTGGAGGTGAGACGGTGGAGGTGTAACCTGGAAGGGTCTATCTCCCTCACCCATTCTTCCCTTTCCTCTGTTTCCTGGCCATCACCATGACTTCAGCAGCTTTCCTCAAGTCCTTTGAACTATGCCCTACCTGTTGGAGCCAGCCAACTGTGAAATGAATTCTCTAGAAACCATGAGCCCAAATAAACCTTTGTTCTTTTAAATTGTAGATGCTGGGTAGTTTGTCCCAGCCATGAAAAAGTGACTAAGACTATCCCTTTTAGGCCCGTGGCAAGGCAGAAATATGCTGGAAGAGAGTGAGAGTAAAATTGCTACCACATGCTAGCCAGGAAGCAGTGGGGGAGGAGAGCCCTAGAAGTAGAGGTGGAGGACAAAACATAATACTCCAGGTCACACCCCCATGACCTCATCCACTGATGAGGCTAATGTACTCCTGATCCAATCACATTATAAAAGCTCCATCCAGAAGCCATTTGGGGGACATTTTAGATCCAAAGCTTAACATGGTCTGAAGGAAAAATTCCTAGAAATGAAGCTTTTTAAATGAAAGATATTTGCTATCATCTTTTTGGAAAGTGATACCAAATCATCCTACAAAAAAGCTGAGTCAATGTGTATTGTCTCTGGCTAGGTAGAAGAATGTGGACTGCCCTACATCCAGTGGTCTGTTTTTTCACAATGTGATGAGTAAAAATTGTTATCTGTTTTTATTAGTGGGGTTTTTTTCTTTATTTGGATTTCTTTAATGATTGGTGATGCTATGCACCTTTTTATATTATACAACCTTTTATTATTATCTTTTGGTGAGCTAGGTATTTATATCTTTCATCTATTTTTTATTAAGTAGGTGAACACTTTCTTACTATCCTTAAGTTTTTTTCCTCCATCATATATATTGCAATTTTTAAATTAGTTAAATGTTTAATTTTTATGGTTTTTTTCTCTGAACAAATTTAAAGTTTTATGAGATAAAATTTATTGATTTATATCTTGGTATGGTGCATGTGTGGATGTACATACAAATATCTATGTCTATATATACACGATTTTTAAACATGTCTTATAAATACATGTTTACATTTAAATCTTTGGTTGGTGTTATGAAAGAGAGGAATTTAGAAGAAGCAGTAGGAGCTGGTAACTTTCTTTTTTGTACCGGGGATCAAATTCAGACCTTGTGGTTGCGGAGCAGGCTCAGTTCCACTGTGCTAAATCTCAGGCCCCAAGAGCTAGTAACTTTTAAATGGCCATTATCCTTGGCTGAAGGAATTTAAGGATGCTCAAAATAGTAATTAAGTCTATAGGTGTTTATCGTCCCCATCTGAAGACAAATACCTTGAAGGCAGTAACCAAGCCTATTTATTTATGAAGTTTGTCTTCAGCATTCAGAAGAGTGCTCTGCTCGCAGTGGACTTTGAATAATAATATTCATTAATGCAATAAAATTTATTTATAGTTTATTTAAAATTATAAAATTTATTTAAAATTTATAACAGCATACTTAACATTTTAAATATTAGTAATTCGGCTGGGGATTTAGCTCAGTGGTTCCAGCGCCTGCCTTGCAAGCGCAAGGTCCTGAGTTTGATCCCCGGTGCCAAAAAAAAAAAATTAGTAATTGATGTATATTATAAAAATCACAAATAACAATTTAAAAAACATAAAGAAGCAGCCCACCATGGTGGGACCTACCTGAATCCAAGCAATCTGGAGGGTGAGTGAGGAAGAAGGATCATAAATTCAAATCCAGCCTGGGTGAATTTGCAATTTAGTGAGACTCTGTCTCAAAAAATATTTTAAAAGTGCCAGAAATGTAGTGCAGTGTGAAGACCCTAGGTTCAGTCCCCATAACGGTGAAGGAAAGAAAAGAAAAGAGAGAAAAGAAAGGGAGAAAGAAAGATGGAAAGAAAGAAGGGGAGAGGGAGTCTGCAGAGGAGGAGGGGAGGAAGGAAGGAATGGCATAAATAAAATGAAATTCACTTGCAACTCTGGCAACCAGATTTATCCATGGTTAACATTTTGTTACTTTTCCTTATTATTCTGTGTCATATACTCTTGGGGTAAGGATAGCATAGTGGACTATTTTGTTTTGCCATAAAGTATTAATTTGTGGAACCCACCTAGTCCTGCCACTGTTTCAGGTGGTATATTTTCTGCCCAGGCCAGGCCAGTCAGAGGGCTGCACTCCCACATTGGTCCTCTTTAGGGATGTGTGACCCAAGACAGGCCAATTACATCCCTCACTAAGAATGCTGGTGTGTGTGTATGGGGTGTGGGGGTGGAGTCCATTGCTTTTGATTTTGTTTGGTTTTTGCTGAAATTTTACAATCTGAGGATGCTACAAGGAAAGGGCTTCCAGTGATCCTCCAGTTGCAGGGTGAGTAGATCTAGCCTGAGAACAAAGCCAACAAAGAGTTGAGAGGTAGAGAGAACCGCAGGCATTGTTTCCGATTCTGGATACAGCTATGCCTGAAACAACTTCCTATTTACATGAACCAATAGACTCCTCTTCGAGTTAGAACAAGTTGGAGTTATACTGTGTCACTTCTTTGAGAGTTTTGACTAATATTGGAGGAGTTTGGATAATATTTCATGGTGCTATGGTGAGGGACCTGACTCTCGACTATTTCTCTTTTTAAAGTTCCGTTGTAGTGAGGAGAGGAAGGGTTTGGATACAGAGAAAAGAGGAATAAAAGCAACAATTATTCTTAGCTAAGTAATCAGATTCAGTTAAAAATGAGTCAGCATTGGACAGTGTCCTTGGCAGTCTTTCACTCAACTTGAGACTACACATTGCCATATCAGTTGCCAGAAAAGTTGTTTTTATTACATATTTCTATCAAAAGAGACTGAGCTTTATATAATGGAGACTAGGGAAGCTAATTAAGTAGATTTAGAATTTAATATACACAGCTTTTACTGCCAACCAGGCTTCAAATAGATGAGTAATTTGCCTGATTAGGACCTGGGTAAGGAGTCAGAGTGCTGGGTTTTACTATTTATAATCTAGTAATGATGGGATCAAACATACAAAATGTTTTAAGGAATAAGTGCAGGTATGGGAAATTTCAATGGACAGTCAACTCAGCTGAGACTTCATAAAAAATAAAAAGTTTTACTTAAACTACCAAACAGGGATGAAGCTGTGGTTATTTAGTTACCATGAAAAGACAAATTAATGAATGGAGAACTATTGTTTTTGTGTACTCTTTCATCCATCCATTCATTCATTAAATATTTATGGAGTGCCTACTGTATGCTAGGCACTATTCAAAGTGCTGGCAATACAGTAATACAACAAAAACTTTCTTTCACTCATGCAATGTGCTTTCAGAAGCAACTCAGTTACAATGAACTGAAGTCGGGATTTATGTGTATCAGTCTGTAGAGTGACGGGTATCTGCTTGAGAGGGGGTGAAGACAATTGAGGTAATTAACACACAGGACTGTAAAAGACAGGCAATGCAGAGAATCTGGCTTGCTTCCCCAAGAGTTTTCCATATCATGGTGTTCATTTTGCATTTTGCCTTGTTCCTAGAAGCATTGTCTAACAATGGCCAGGGCACTTATTTTGGAGGAAGTCAGAGATTCAGAGATGAAAGGAGCTGATACATGTAATTGTAATGTAGGGCCATGAAAGATAAAAGATGTTTTTTTATAATTTATAGTGTTTGTAATGATATATTATGATTGCACAGAATGTTTTTCCTAGTAGTTTCTTCCATGTGTTACTGCTTTACCTAACATTATTGGAAGGTAGAAGACAATTATTATTCCTCAATTTTGCAGGTTGGGAAACAGATATTTAGTGAGTGGCTTATCTAAGTCATAATCCTTGGCCAAGTTTAAAGGGACATCTAATTATAGGCATATAAAGGAAAGAAATTACACTCGCAATTTTCTCAGTTCTCTGAGGCTTTTAGAGGAACCAAGGATGTGACCTTGGACACAGTAATTTAATCTCTAGATTTCAGCTGTTTCATCTGGAATAATAAGGCAAGGATCCAGATTCAACTTACATTTATGGCGTACCTATTATTTGCAAGTCATGTGCCACATACTCTCAATGTTAAATTATATTTGAATTAAACCTCACAGTTTATGAAGAAAATGAGGTGCCAAAAAGTTATGCAATTTGCCCAAAGTAATCCAGCTAGAGTCAACATCTTAACCTTGATCTCCTGACATCAAGATCAATGTTCTTTTCCTGCACATTAGCATTTTCTCCTATATTTTAGCATTCTTCGAGTTACATAAAAAGCATAAATGTGACTTGATTTACTGATGTATAGACAAGACCAACCCTATTACTCAAAGTAGGAAAATTGTATAATGGTTGAAATAATTAATATATCTAAGTTTAAATTTTTAAAATTGGAACTCATTTGCACAAATTCTTTATGATGTAATAATCTTTGAGGCCTCTAAGTGATAAAAAATGGTGTTAAAAAATAGAAGTACAGGGGAAAGGAAAGAAGGGAAAGGAAAAATGATGAGAAATGGAAAAAATGGAAATAAAGTCTCTGTAAATAGGGAAGGGTGGAGGGGGTGAAGGGAGGGCTAGGAATGGGGATAAAATAAGAACCAAGATGCATCATGTAAAGGTACAATTCCCAATGAGAAATGTAATTGTGTTGTATACCTACAATGTACCAATAAAAGAATTAAAAAAAAAAAAAGAAGTGGAATGTAGCTAAATGGTAGAGAGCTTGCCTAGCATGTGAAAGGCCCTGGACTTGCGTGCATATATATATATATATATATATATATATATATATATATATATATATATATATATCTCCAAATAATGGGAAATTAAACGTATTAACATCCTAAAAAGATGGAAATTTCAGAATTGGCAACTCTGTTACTAAGTCTATCATTAATTGTTATTAGCCAATTGATAGACATTAAACACAGTCTGTACATAGAACTCAAGCTGATAATAACCCACACAGCCAGTATACAAGACAGTTATATCTAGGAGTTTGATACTCAGGAAATCCTATTTGGGAAAACTCCCTCCGTACAATTACAATTCTAAGCTTCCCTCAAAGTCTGTTGTTTCTTTGGTTATTTTTAATGTGATGATAAGGGGAGTGTCATGGCTTTTATCTAGATGTCCCCCAAGGGGCTCGTGCAGGACTTTTGGAAGGTGACTGGATTACGGGGACATCATAGCTGCCTTGTTATTAAGAGGTAAGGACTGGTCCAAAGAGGTAGGTCACTGGGGGCCTGACCTCTAAAAGGTATCTCCCTTCTGAGCCCCTTCCTTCACTTACTCTGCTTCCTGTCTGCCATGAGGTGAGCAGCTTTCCTCCACCAGACCCTCTGTCATGCCCCTCTGCTGTGCTGCTTCTTCTCTGGAGCACTCCACGAGGGAGCTGAAATATGAGCCAAAATAAACCTCTCCTGTCTTAAGTCGCAGGTGTCAGGTCTGTATTGTCTCAGCAATGAGAAAAGTGACTAAAACGAGGGCAGGGGCAAGGAGGAAAAAATGATACTTAGAAGCAAATAGCTTTGT